>NC_142653.1:24302727-24605757 GCF_055504915.1 Nelumbo nucifera
AGCCCTAATATGTGCGGTACTGGGTACGTGTCCATTAGTAGATCCTTTTCATGGAGGCTTACGTCTTAAATTGAAGGAGCGAAAAATTTCCCCCTGTTTGCACGCTCAAGCTTCTGCGCTTGCCAACTTCTAACGAGACAGCATCAGATTTTGGTCGTATATTCGCTTGCCGGGAGCGAAACAATCACAGTTTTTGCTGTTGCCGCGTCAGAAAGGATGAGCTGTAGTTCCGAATACTCGCGGCTGTGCAGGCTGATCAACGCCTCTCTCCGTTCGTACACCGTCAGTTTTTCCCACGATGTCCATTCTTTTCACTGCTATTCAGGTGGTAACTTCCGCCTTGTCGCCGTTAAAGCTCCAATTTCACTTATTGTTGTTGCTGTTGTTGCAGGAATCGGAGCCAATTCAATTAACCAAAGAAAAGGAGAAACATCTTTTGATTGTTCTCTCTCAGGTCCCTCCCCTCTTCCCCCTTTCAGTTTTCACTTCTGTAGAGTGTAGATTGTTACTTCTGGGTTTCTCATTATGGCGTAACTTTATTGCTGGATTCGATTGTGCGACCTTGTTTACGGTTTTTGATATGTTCTTTTTTCAGGTTTCAAGAGAAATTCAACGTTGTGGAGATGAACTCGAATGCGATTCCGGGAAGGTCAGCCGGCTTAAAACTTTTATTATTTTAAGAGGTTTCTGTTTAAAACTTGTTTAGGCGAAAATTGATACTATATAGGGTTTTTATTGGAATGGAAAATTTAATGTAATTGCTTATGGTAATACCTTTCTAGCAGCCACTTGTTCTGAATCCTGTTATTGGTGGTCATTGCTTTCCGGCACCGGAGTTGTATTCTGAATGTCACAACTGCTTCCTGGAGATATTATCTATCTTGGTAAAGTTACCACATAAATGGGCTGATTTATTTTATTTTATTTTACACTTGTGCTATACCTTTACCTTGCTCACCGGCTTGTACTTTGCGTAGAAGAATTTAGCAACTAAGTTTAGGGTCCATTTGATTCGCAGTCGGAACCTTAATAGAAATCCCTCAGAATAGGAATCAGAGTGGTCTATTCTCCTGTCTGTTTGGTTCAGACAGGAATTGGAATCAGTATCGAAATTGGGTGGACTGGTTTTTCATTGCCAAGGAGGGGGAGGAATGGCCATTTCCTCAAATGGGGGAATGCCATTCGACCAGGAATAGGAATAGGATTCCGATTTTGCCCAACAAAATGCTTGGAATCTGAATGGACCATTCCAAATTTGATTCCAGACCCCTATTGCCACGAACTCAACAAACCCTTAGTTCCCGAATTTCCTCATTTTTGGGGATTGCAGGGGAGGGGATGTAAATTGGAATGGCTTCCTAAACTACTGATACTTTAAAGTTCACGATTCACCTTAACACCACTCTCTAATGAAATTTTTATCCATGAATTATCAAGAGACAGAGCCCTTGTTACTGGACATTTGTGATTCATTGAATCATTAGTTGCTTGTTTGAGGAGTAATGTAGAATGATTAACTGGTACGGAATGTTGAAATGGGATTACGAAAATAATATGGTTAGAAGATGAGATCACCAATTAAATAATATTATGCTATGCCATCTCTCATTGGATGACTTGGGGAACATGTTTATGGTCTCCTCATGATATTGTCATTCAATGAGGCAGGGTGCAACTCAAGTGTGCTTGGAAATGTTGGGAGACAGATTCTTTGAAGTTCAAACAGGACTTATGGTAGCTTGTTTGATACTATAGATAATGATAGATTTTCAAAACAGAAATGATTTCTGTGTCCTACTCAAAGGCAGATAATGCTTTACCACTAGAGGCACATACTATGTGATATTATGCTAGAGAATAAATGATTTATTTGTACTACTGAAAGAGTGATATCGCTTTTTGATCTAGAAAGTAAATGTGTATTTCTTTCAATATTTGGTCTTTTCCTTTCTCTTTTGTTTATGGTCTCTTATATGCTTCTTAGTTGTTCTATGGTGCATTATCTTTATTTTATGGCATCTTGTGCATCTGATCTCCTTTCTCCTTTCTCCTTTCTCTTAAACAGGTAGGCCTCTTAAATATGAAAAGTCAATACATTCAACATTTGGTGGGCAATATTCTTGTGGGCATCTCCAATTTTGTGTCTAAATCTGTATGATTCAATAGTTTGCCTGGAAATTCTTGGTTAAATGTGCATTCAATCTTGGTTATTTATCTACTTAACACTAAACATTTTGCAGGGCAGGAATTTTGGTGACTTTCTTCATTTGTTATGTGTTTGCATAGAAGTGGTCATCTCTAACATTCTTTCATCCTCATCAGCATCCCTTTCTGACCCAAATAATGATGGATTGGGATTGATTTCAGTCTTGCAACCAAGACTTGTAAATGCTAACTGGCATGTGGTGACTTGTCTTTCTAGAGTTTTACACAATATATTGAAATATTTGAAGCAAAACTGCAGCAGTGAACTTGCAGAAATATACTTGCATTCCGTCAGTTATGGTCTTTCAAATGTGCCCTGGGATTTATTGGATAAGATTCATTCTGGTCAGGCATATGACATGCAGATAAGCTCTAATGGGAATGCTTCACTGCTCAGAAACATTTGTTCTCCAGAGGCATGGTTCTTGTTTCTAGGGAGCCTTCTTCAACTTTTCTGTTCCCTCGTTGAGCAAAGTGGTCTTGTAGAAGAAATTCATTGCTCCTTGGATGAGCATCTTCTTCTTGATAAAATTACATGCCTTATTCCTAAGATTTTGAACTGGTGTTTCTCTGTGAAATGGGATTCTGGTAATGCGTGTATCCAGCAATACTTGAGGCACAAGATGTTGGTGAGCATCAATGTTATCTGTTTTCTTGACAACCCTTGAAACTAGAGAGATTGCCAAATTACATAAACTATTTAGGGTTGTCTAGTGAAAACCTAGGCAATTTACTGCTAGAATGTAATTGTTGGTACTGGTGAACATGCAGGGAGATGTAACTCACCTATTAATTGGATTTTGTTTAGAGGCATACTTGTTCTTTTGGATTATAACCATCTCATTCCATTTCTTTACTTCTTTCATTTTCTATGGTAAAAGATAATTATATACTTGATATAATAGTTGTTTATTTTGATGTATGTTTGATATAAGAGATGTTGTTAAATTAGATGCAAAATGGTAGATCTCATGTTCCCTTTCTCATCCTTTATATTTGGGTTTTATGAGTGTTATATGGACAAGGATACATGAGTCAGCATGCTGAAAAAAAAAAGGATACATGAGTCAGAATCTGATGTTTGTTCAAGAGTTTGAATGAGCATGATGAGAAATCATGGCCTTGTCGATATGCCTATGGAAAAGTATCCCCCTCCTCTTCATCATCACCCAAACCTTATCCCAACTATATTGGGTTGACTACATGATTTCTTTTCTGTTCTGTTTAATGCCATATCCATTGTTCAATTATGAGTGCTGAAATCATTTCTTACTACTTCAACCGATGTCCTTTTTGGTCTACCCCTAGCCTGTCTAGCCACTTTCATTTCTAATAGGTCACTTCTTACAGGTGCTGTTGATGGTTGTCTATGCACATGACCAACCCATCTTAGTCCACTCATCCATTTCAACATACACATTTTTTCCACACTTTTTTTTTTCCGGACATGTGATTTCTTGACTGCACAACACTTTTCTTTATATAGCATAGCTGGCCTTACCGCCTTGCAACTGTTTCATATAATTTTCCTTTTAATCTTAGTGGTATTCACCTTTCACATAAGACTTTGGAGGCACCCCTCCATTTTGCCCATCCTGCTCTAATCCTATGAGTGACATCCTCCTCAATCTCTCCATTGTTATGAATTATCGAACCAAGGTACTAGAAAAGGTCACATCGGGTTATCTATGTTTCCAACCCTAGGTGTACTCTGATTTGCACTCCTATTTTTATTATTGTTGTTGTTGTTGTTATCATTATTATTGTTATTATTATTATCATTATTAAATCTATATAGTATATATTCTGCTTTATTCCTATTTATTTTAGTACCTCTTTTTTTTTTCTGTGGAATTTCCCCATAAACTTAATTTTGCATTTAATCGTTCATTAGTTTCATCAGTTAAAACAATGTCATCAGCAAACATGTGCTATGCCTCCTCTTGAACATGTTTAATCAATTCATTTTTTATTAGTGTAAATGCTGAACCTTGGTGAAGGCCCATTGTAAATGAATCTGATGTCTCCTACAGGTGTTCTAACATAGGTTGTTGCACCCTCATACATATCATTAATTAGGTTTTTATTCCTATCTAACATCTTATATCCAAGTTTGATGCACTACTGTTTAAAAGATATATTCTAATTTGACTGCTAAAAACAATTCTGCAGATGCTAATGACCAGGCTTACTCTCCAAGTTCATTGGGAATGTTCCACCCTAGTTCTGTGGTTGCAGTTGCTTCGAAGACACTTTCAAGATCTTTTAGTGCAACCTATATCTGCATATGATTCTGGTTTTGATGATAGCCTAGAAGGCTCTCCATTCTTGGCGAGTATCGCTGATGGAGTACATAAGATACATACTCGCCATTTACAGAGGCAAGCTATTTTCCTTTTCCTCAAGTGTTCCTTCAGTTTGGTTGGCTTTGGAAAAGAAACAGATATTAGATGTGTCTGTGCATCTTCAAATTCTTGTTTGACACATGAGTTAAAATCTGGCCAGGAATGTTCTGGCAAAAGGAAGGGTTTGTCTGAAATTTCTGAATGGCTTCAAGACCATTTGCCTTTGGAAATGTTTGTAGATTATGGAATATACTCAGAAAAATGCAGCATCTTTGCATCATCCTTCATGCAGCTATATGTTGATGAGGTATACAGTTCTTTCCATTTGATGCGTAGTTGTTAAAATGTAGGGAAATCTTTTGAGGATTCATGTTGTTTTCTTCTTTGGAGGGCGTAGATGTGTTTATCTTATTGAACTTCTATCTAATATAATTAATAGCTGCAGGAAAGAAAGGAAAATACATAAAATGGAAAAAGTACAAGAAAGAAAAGGTATCTTTTGTAGGTAGTTCTGCTTTGGGAGGCCACTGTTTTGTTAGATATTTAGATTCAACCTATTCTTTATAGGTAGTTCTGCCTATGCTTGGTTTGACTAGTTCGATTAGACCATGTTTTTATAGGCTCTTTTGTGCCTCTGATGGGTTTTCTATTTAGTATTTTTATCTTTATTTAAAATTTCCTATATTAAACAACTTTATTGTCTTCCTCTTAAATTGTTCTTGTTTAGGCCTTTCCATCTAAACAACTTTCTTAGTTTGCTCTTAAATTGTAGGATGATATCTTGTTTGAAGTGCTCCTGCAACTGCTGGCCCTACCATTTCCTTTGGAGCAAGTGTATGAACAAACCTTTCTTATCTTTTTACTTGTGATAGCAACCTAGACTAGTGCAAGAATTCTACTTAGTAAGATATATTGAACTATGCAGGGATTGGAATGATAGGTGCAATGCTATTCATGAGGCAAAAGGAGACATCATCTACCATGTCTTGAACATTTTCAACCCTATACATCTTTTCCATTTGTTTCTTGCAAAGGTGTACATATCATACCCTATGGTTTGTCTTTTGTTTTTTTTTTGTTTTTTAATCTATAAAACAAATTTTTTATAACTTTATAAAAAATGAGTAATGAAATTGAATTGAAAAAATGGGGGTGGAATGGATGATTACAATAACTGAGTTTGCATTGCATACCTGGCAAACATCTCCTCCCTCAAGTTCCCTGTATGGCTTAGGTCATTCACCAAGGTTTTGGCTTGCCTTGGGTTCACAGTAGATGTTCAATCTGGAAGGGGAAGGCAAGGCCCTCACCTAAGACAAACCTTCAAAGACCTTGGAAGAGTGGTGAGCCCATCTTACATCAATACTAAATGTAACCCCATCAACACTACTCTATTTGAGCTGAGAGAAATGACATACTATATATTCTTGAGGTGTACTTCTACATAACAGCCAATTTACATGATGTTAGTTAGGTTTTCATTGCATATTTAATAAATTAAAACTCCAGTACTTTTTATATTTTAATTACCTTGTAGTCTGTCTTTGCTGTCTGCTTGTTTTCACCTAGTTGAGTTGAATATTAAACTATAATGTGCTGTTCCAATTTGTCAATGTTTCCTCCATTTGTTAAGGAAATATGAATTAAGACTCAATGCCATGATAAAAGGCCATTACCAAATGTTGGTCCTAGCTATCTGGGGTCTTGGGAAGGGTAGACTGCTATGGTCATAACCATTGGCATTTTTTGCACAAAGTGGCTGCTCTCAGATTTAAACCTGCATTCTCATACTTGACAGCCTGAGATTTTATCATTATACCAAGTAATGGTCCCTAAGACTGAATTCCATGATGCCATTAAGTTGATGCTTCAATAGATGTCATTTCATGCTATGTCTTGATTTTTTAATATTTGGTGACAGGATATCTTCCTTTTTTATTTTGATTCTTTTTGGTAGAAAAATAATACAGCGAACTGCTCTTTGTTTGCAGTTACACTATGATCATTCAGTGCTTCTTGATTACCTCATTTCAAAAGATATTGGGGTTAATTGTGTACAATATCTTTTGAGGTATCATCTCAGTTGCTTTTAGTTCCCTTCTCTTTTTCTTATATTATTTTCCAGTACTTGTTGGAACTCCTAACTTGCTTTTTTCCCCATTTTCCTGGTTTATTGGTTCTTTATTTAAAATTTGTATTCATAATGACCTCTTTTTTCCTTGTCATGTAACCATTATGTTTAGTTGCTTATATATGCTTATAAGGGAGGTACTTCTGCAAACCTGTATTACTTTCCTGTAACCTCCGAAGTCCTGACCTCTTTTTTTTTTTGTTTAAAATTTCTCCTTTTAGGTGCCTTCGTTTGGTATTCAGATCATGGAATTTGTTTGTAGACTTTTCCATGTGTCAGAATGAAATAATCCAACTGTCTTGCAAGAAAAGAAAGGTCCTCCTAGATGGTTCAGATTCTCATTATAAGGCAGATATTTCAGTTTCACCAATGAAAAAGGGAGAAACTCTTGGAACACTTGAGAAAGAACATAAGAGACACCATAATCATGGCAACAAGCGATTTTGCACCTCACAACAGCCTTTTGAAAATGCCAAAGATTGTTTGCTTTCTTTAAAAAGATGTGTGGAAAGCCTTCATCATAAGAACTTGTTTCCATATAATCCTTCAGCACTCCTGAGAAGGTGTGTTCCTTTCTTCTAATAATCCCTTTTATAATGATTTTCGTTGGAGTTTTCACTCTGGCTGTCTTTTGGTATTTTACCATATCTTATATTTTGAAACTAAATTCTTTCACTGTCCCAACAATCAACATTTTGACCCACTTTGATGGTAATAGGGTGGGTTCCTGGGAAATGTAGGATGCAACTAGGAAAGTCGTAAGCCAGGGCATGAAGTTATGAAGGCATGCCTATGTGATTCTGAAGTGCCATGTTTTAATAACCAAACTATACTAATTTTCACAACAAAAAGCTATAACAAATGAAGGCATTTTACTATCATGCCTGCCAAGCTATTTTTTCAAAATTATTATTGTCATCATCACAATCATAAGTTTTCCTTTTAACCTTGTCTTTTAACACCCTCAACTTGCACCAGACCATTTCATCTCACTGGCGAACTCGATGCACTTTTTTTTTTTTGCTAAACCATTGCAATGTACTTTTTCCTAATTGACAAAAAAGACTTTGGCTTGATTGTTGCATAATTGAACTTGGGGAACTATGCTTGTTGCCTAGTTGAATTGAATTTAGGCAACTGGCTTATTTGTACTCCCTGGCTAGGGCCTAGGGGTAAAGTTAGTTGGTAGGAAAGACACCTATTTGATGTTATTTCACCTCATTATCTAAATGATCCATCATTTTACTTCAGATATTATATGCTATGACTTTTTTGGTTAACCATGGTTTCACTACTTACTGTGTATGTATTTGTTTCATGGGTCTCAAAGCTTCTCAAGCCTTTCAAGAATAGCCAGGGGTCTGACAGATGGTCATTACACATTCATTGTTGACTAACCTATGCAACTTTCTCATCTTTTTAATATGCCTCAATGTTTAGTCCATTTGGCTGAAAACATAAGCACTTTTGAGTTGCTCCTTGCAGCTTCACAAGGTTTCAAGAGCTCTGTCATCAGCAAGAGAAATAATAACCTTGGATGCTGGATAGGTAACCTGGGAAATTGCACTTACCCAATCATTATCATTATTTATTTCTTCCCGTTCTTATATTTATCATCATCACTGGCCAGGGTTGCCAGGTTGGTCAAGAATGGTTATGTAATGCAGGACTTTTTCCCAATTTATGATGGGCTTGACTCATTAATTCAGGTTTGAGACTTTGGGGTCCCGAAGTCATTGGTCTACCATTTGATAGTGTAACTAGAAGCATACAAATATTGCACAATTTGATTGGCAACAGACATTATGGTAGTGGCCTTTCAGAACGAATCTGTTGAATATTGCCAGAAATTAAGGTATAAGTTCACTTCAATTTGGGTCATCCATTTTTTCTGCCTTTCCTTGTACAAGGTCATAGGTTTTTTAATCAATATTTTCTTCCCGTGATTTCAGTTAAACTGTGCCATTTGATTGGCAGAGTGGCTATGCATAACCAGTTGGCTGAAGATTATCTGGAACGAGGTAATTTAATCGGATTGAATTATCTATTTGCGTTTTTTTTGAACTTCTCCTTTAACTGTTCATACAATAATAATCAAATAAATAGGAACCCTATGAATTTTGGGGCATGGTCCAAATTTCTATACGCTGGGATATTCAGAAACATAGAAATATGGGCATGCACATATTTGAAGACAACAGCGTTCGCAGTTGCTGATATTTCTCCTTGCTTCTGGGTGCATCCGGATTTAAGAATACTGATAGAAGAGCCTTGTGAGTCAACTATTTATCTGTTTGAACATTGCATTGGATGCTGTGGTAGTTTGTAATTGTTTTAGGTCTTGAGCTACCTACCTTGTTGGCATGAATGGTTTGAGAAATTGGTAAGAAATATATTGATGTTGTTCTTGGATCGTGTGGAAGAGTGAATATTGACATTAAATGAGCACATTGGATGCGAGGCATGAAATGGACTGCAATGTTGTATGATTTTGTTTTGGTACCAAAATCACTTTGATGCCCCTGCTCGGCCATCTGAATAAGGTATGGGTATTGGGTCCTCAACTTTCTGCTAAGGAGAGAGAGAGAGAGAAAGAGAGAGTAAATCGGTAAAAAAGAAAAAAAAAAACTGTAACAAAGTAGGACCTCAAAACGAGCTGTTATGTTATTTGGGACAACTTAAGGGATCCATTAAGGTTCTCAACTTGTCTTGTGAAGTGGTCATATGAATCGTTAAAAATAAGACAAAAAGGACATTGGACACTTATCAGAAAAAAGGGCACATGGCCTCTCTAAGGGTATTTTGTAAGTATATTGTAACTTACCGAAGTACCCTTGCCATGCTGTGCAGTAGGTTCCTTGTCTGCCCCACATCCATGACCCATCCGACTTAAACTGGTTTACCATTATTTCTATCCCACACCAATGGCCCATACGGCTTAAACTGGTTTTACTTTATAGTATCTTTTGATTCACTCCGCACTCCAATATGTATCCAACCAAAAAAATGTTGATCGAGTCAATGTGCAGAGCAACTGAAAATTTACTGAGAAACAGAGTCTGGAATTACCAAAACTACGAAGTACGAACCATTTTCAGTGTCTCTCGCCTCTGTTCATCCAAAGGCTATTAATCTGATGGCTTATAGGAACAGAACAATGAACGACCAGAGAAAATGGTCAAGATTTCAGGCAAGACACCACTATTAAAGGATTAGTACACACAAGTGACACAACCCTAGAAGGTTTGATGCATGGTGCATGCGCATCTTTCATATGTTTATGAGACAAATTGTCTTTGACTGGTTTTTGGTGGTGGGCCTGGTGGCTCGTGAAAGCCTCATCTTACTGGACTAGAAAGAACCACAGTGTTCATATAGAATTCAGTGAACCCATCGGTTCACGGGGAGCGAGGACCCTCCAATCAGAAATGTACACGTCATTTAATGGGTCTTAACACAAACTTAACGGAACTGGAATGTTAACGGTTAAATTGCCGGTTTAACCTGCCATTAAAAGACAACAAACAGATAAAACCCCATTTGAAGCTTCAAAGAATGATTCCCCTCTCTCATTCAAACTCCCCTCCCACCTCCACTCAACCAAATCCTAACCAGTACCTAGAGGCGCCAGACCACCGGCGGTCAACAACTAACGTCCGACTGGAAGGGATCAACCGGTGACCGACGGTAAGCTCCTCTTCCTCCTCTCCTGCTCTTGTTCTTGTTCTTCTTATTATTTTTTTTTTCGTTTCGAATGGTTCTACCCTGACCTCCAAATGGCTAGGGTTTCATGTCGTCATAAATCTAGGTTATTTCTGCATTCGTAAAATTCAATTTACTAAAAAAGCTTTTAATTTTCAGGTTAGCCATCAACGTGTCTCAATATATGAGAAAGCAATACATATTGTTGCTGCTTTAAAAAAACGTACTGAGGAAGGGCTTGTAAATGCTGGCTGCTGCCCATCATATTGTTGATTGTGCAGTTTTTTTTTTTTTTTTTTTAACCTCGTTGTATTGACGTTTTTATTTGTACTGGTTGAAATTGGTAAACACTGCAAGAAAGATACCATTTTCCGTAATCTACCTATGCCTTGCAACGAAAAAATGGATGGGGATTGGGGAATGACAATATTTGCCTTCTTTCATCGGGGTGGGATTTCACATATTGAATAATCGACCAATCAAAGATTTTGCTTGTCGAGAATTAATAATAGGTTCTTGATCGACCCCTTCATTATAAATTTATAATGCTTTTTCATGGCTTTACCTTCCAAATCAGCTCTATATGCGTGTTGAGCGCAAAAAGGCCGAATAACATTTATATTTAAGACAGCTCAGTTCTCAACCTCATTCAAGATGAGCCCAAGCATCATGTGCTAAACATTTATATTTAAGACATCTGAATCTATCCAACAAGTGTTGCAATGTCAATCTTCTAGAGCCTGTTAAACCAATTTTAAATTCTTTGTTCACAAAATGTAAAGACTATTCTCAAATGACAGACAGTCATGATCAGGGAACTTATCTTGTCTCTCTATATATCATCCATCAAGTCAATAAAAATACAATATGTATAAGAATAGAATTATAGCTCACAAGAAGAAAAATAATACAAATAAAGGAAAATACAACAAGTATTTCTTGCATCTCCGGAATCCTAACACTATACAGATCCAACAAAGGAGACTCCCAATTGCAAAAATTTCCCACAAGTTCTCAGAGAAGAAACGTTTCATCTAGACATCAAGGAAATTGCCATCTATTATACGTGTCTTCATGCACAAAAACTGGTTCTTGCATTGTTTGAGGTGGAAACTGAGGTTGTCTCCTTGATTAGGATTGGAAACACCTCCCCATCGTTCAGCCCTGCTCTTTCCAGACGTTAAGGTGAGATAATAAAGAGAACCAAGGGCAACACTTGCTGGTGACAAGATGACACCTCTTTCAAAGACCCCAGGTTTTACTACATAGCATTGCCTGCCAGAGTACATGCTCTCCTCACCATTAGTAACAGGAGAAATGCTTTAACAAATGTGAACCTGAATGATGATAACATGCACGAATCAATTCATTTCAAAATGATCCTGGTAGGAAAATACATTTTGTTTTACCAATTGTTCTAATTCACATTTTAGTGCTAAGATCATTTTTTGGTTTTACAAGCCTACAAACCACAACAAAACACACACACACACACACAACGAAAACAAAATTCATAAATATATTCATATACATGCGCATGCACATGCACGCATATGAAAGTTGGTTTAGCCAATCCATGCCATATGCATTAAAAACAACCTGAAAGGGGAAGGTAAAAACTGAGGTGATATGTTTTGTGATCTTATAGTAGAAGATGGTGCTATCATGCTGGAATCTCTCTTCCATAGATCTTTCAATGCCCTGAAGATAGGGTTCTAGAAATGCTGGAGCCCATGATTATGCTCTCCATGTAATGAACCAAATGCAAGCTTGTTTTCATTGTCAAACTGAGATAAGTATCATTCCAAATTTTTGAGCTTTTGTGTCATGAACAGGGAATGATAGCTGGATGAACCTAAAAGAACATAACTAATATCCTTGAATGCAAGTCAAGTTGCAGTTCCAATATCTTTCAAAGCATGGACTAAACCATTAATTCACAATTGGAGCCCAAAATAATGTTGTTTTGGCTAAGCCTTTGATACTATAAGTCCATTTGGATGAGATGCTATATGCAAGAGTAGAGAAGATAACATGAACTAGAAGGAAACTTTAGAAGAATAACATCAAAAGCAGCCAAATGGTAATTCAAACAATGTACCATGAAACAAGGTTTAAAGTATCAACACGTATCGGTCCGTATCGGCCGATATGTATCGTTTTAGGACCCCTCTGATATGTTCCTGCAGTGAGTGTATCAGATGTCTGACCGGTTCA
Source organism: Nelumbo nucifera (assembly GCF_055504915.1). NCBI lineage: Eukaryota > Viridiplantae > Streptophyta > Magnoliopsida > Proteales > Nelumbonaceae > Nelumbo > Nelumbo nucifera. The sequence goes on from NC_142653.1 coordinate 24,315,328, forward strand.
GGGGGTAGAGGAGACCTAAACCATCCCCCCTGAACCGATTGTAAAAAAAATATAAAAAAAGGGACCAAAATGTGTATTGATTTGCCCGATATGCCCCTACCGGTGTATCGGGCGTATCGATATTTTGAACCTTGCCATGAAACAACAAAGCAAACCAAAGCCAATGAGCAATTGGAATTTGAATTAGGTGAAGTTTTTCAACAACAAACGCACCCAACCTGCAACATCAATAATAACTTGTGTGACCAAAAGGGATATGAATGCAGTCAATCCAAGAGCCATAGTTGGGCTCCTTGGGCTTGTGGATGCATATTGTTGTGACTTTCATCGTGTTTCATCTTTTTCCAGAAGCAAAGGGGCAAGAATTTTTTTTTCCAGAACAATCACTTCTTTCAGCAAACTCAACTCATATAATCCTTGTCCCAACCACATGATTCATTGATTCAGATGGTTCATGGTTAAGATCAGTGTTGTCAATTTCCAAATGCATGCTTATTGGTTAATATAGGATAATGGGAATTTGTTGTTAAGTGTTTTTTTTTTGTCCAATCAACAAATCATCTTGAATCTTACAGATCAATCAAACGGTTATGGCAACACTTCTATCCCTTTATTATTTTTTTCTAAATCTTCCAATAGAACTAAAACATACAGACCAGCAGCAGAAACATTAGTTCTTTTGTAGGAATCAATCATAAAGATACAGATTTGAAGTAGAGTCTACATGTGGTGCTGTGCAAAGCCATTTGCCATTCACAATTGAAAATAGACATTTTATACCATTACAAGTCAGAAATACTTTTTGATATAAAAGTAGTGGGTTCATGAGATAAACTTACATTGTGCATAATTGACACCTTGCGAAAAATCTTTAAATTGTAGACACATAATTGACACCTTCCGATATATCTTTAAATTGATTCATATTTTGGGGTTTCGATTTTGGAGATCAGAGTGCCGCAGATTTGAAGTTCAGAGAGGAAGGACTTCAGGGTATAACTGCGGCTTTGAGCCATTAAAAAGAAAACAAAAAAAAAAATAATAATAAGAACTTAAGAAGTTAGTTTGCAAATAAAATACGAAGAAGAAAAAGAAGCAGCAGCAGCTTACCACCGGTTGATCCTACTTAATCGGATGTAGGTTGCACAAGGGTTTTGCTAGGGGTCTGGTCATAGGATAGGGATAGGGCTCAGATGAAAACATGGGAGGGAAAAGTTCAACTGAGGCTTCAAATAATCAAATCGTGTTTTAAGCCTCATTTTGATTTTTTTTATTAGTGATGAAGGAAGATTTGGCCCGACCTCGTAATCATCCAATACGTGGCAAAGGCGAACTGCACAATAGTGCGTTCGAGGCGCGATTTTCGAAAGGAGGAACCAGCGGTCCGAACTCCCTGCAAGGAGCCCGAGCTCTCCCTTTGGCCCCGAGCCTTACAAACACAAAGGGCAACAACCCGAATTGGCCTGCCCCATGGCAGTTCGGGATACACCTCTATCCGAACTCAAGACCACCTCGCTCACCACTCCAGCACTTCGCCCCCGAGGCGCCGAACTGAACAACCGTACCATGCCAGACACTGAGGAAGTCTGTGTCTAGGGGCAGTGCACCTGACTGACTTAGGATCCGACGCTTGACAGCCGCACTTCAACGGCCACCTGCCATCGCCACTTGCCACTGCCATCTCCAGTTGCAGAGACGGCTCCGACAAAAAGAGCAGTGGCGGTTCTGCCCCAGTAGAGGTGATGACGCCCGAACTGGCAGGAGCGCAGAGATAATCATACCCGACCTGACAAAAGCTAAGGAGTGAGTGCGCGAAGTGGTTATAAAAGGCTCCCTACCCCCCAAGAACAAGGTATGTGAACTTTGCGCCATCTGATTTTATCTTGCCTTTGAGAGAATTCTAACTTGAGCTTCGGAGCATTCATACCGGGTTCCCCCCAGAGCTTCCTCATCTTCTCCGCTTCAGGCTCCCCGTATCTCTGCCCAGAGGCAGAACCGTTGATAGATAGGACCAGCCGGATTGCGCACCATCAATTGACGCCGTCTGTGGGAATCGCTTCTAAAAGCCTCACTCTAAACTCTCATAACCTCTTTTCCCCAAAAGCTCCAACACTCATGGCCTCTTCCAGCAACGCCGGTTGTGGCACGGAGACAAACACCACCGGAGAACAACTTCAAGTCCCCGTGGTGTGCGTCGGGTAGTTCACCATCCCCCTTCTGGTGGATGGGATCCCTAGCTTGAATGTGCCACAAACAGTGGCACCCGTAAACCTTCCAGCCATGAGCATCTCCCTTCCACTCCCTATCGAAACAACCTTTACTGAACCAACTGCTGTCCCCCTGGCAACCCGCCAGAACCAGTTTGACGACCTGGTGCAATGCATGCGGGCAATGCAAGCCCAAATGCAATAATTCCAGCAACATCAACTCCAGCAGCACCAAGTACTGCACCACCTCTCTCAACATCACTATCAGCAGCAGTTCCCCCAACTGCCCCTGAACCAGTCACTGCTTCCACCTTGGCACCCCGCTCCGAAGCCAGTTAAGGCTTCCCCTCAGGGTGGACGCCCTCGCCGAGGAGAAGCCTCACAACCCCAGAACCCCCCCAACAGCCAGGCCTCATCCCCAGGCCGAAGGGAAAGAATCACCCTCACCTCGCAGCTCGCAGGCGGGTCGGGAACCTCACCCGCAAAGTCAGCACCTCGGCGCTCCAAGCTTGAGTTCTCGCTCACAGAGAACCGATTCAGTGCCCTAGCAGCAAACTACCAACACTCTGGACCCATCGAGCTCGGCAACATAGAGGCCAGCAACGCCAGTACCAGGCCCACTCAACGAAGGTGCCGGCGAAGTCGCCGAACTGCCACCCGTGTTCTGCCCGAACTCAGAGGTAAGGAGACGAGCTCGGGCGAAGTAAAAGCTGCCCCGATTCTCCCAGTTCCTTCCCCCCTCGCATCAAAACTCCTGGCAGTCCCCATGCCCAGAGACTTCAAGCTCCTACATTGGACAAGTATGACGGGTCCTTTAACCCCAACGACCACATCGATGCTTTCCAATCCCAAATGCACCTTGCTAGGGCCAGTGAATCATGCATGTGTGTGGCCTTCACCACCACCTTCAGGGGGGTGGCCCGCACATGGTATAGGAACCTAGCCCCAGGGTCAATAAGAAGCTGGACCCAGTTCGTGCAGGTCTTCACTGTGCACTTTGTTACCAGCAAGCGGTTTCCCAGAATTGAGGAAAGCATCTTCGAAGTAGTCCAGAGAGAAGGAGAATCCATCCGGGGCTATATCAAGCAGTTCAATGAAGCGTGCCTACAGATACCACGATTAGACCCCGCGGTTCAGCTCGCGGCGGCCAAGAGAGGAGTAGCGCACAAGGAGTTTAAATGGCACATGGTAGCCAGCCAGCCCGCAATTGTGGCCGAATTCCTCAAGCTCGTAGACAAGTTCATGAGAACGGAGGAAGAGATCAACCAAAGGACCGAAGGTGGGATCGAGAAAAGGAAAAGAGAAGGTGAACCCTCCAACCCAGGCGATAGAAGAAACCCGGCCCGGGAGGCGAAGCCGAGCCAACCGTCCCAAGCACCATTAGCAGTTCGGACGGATTATATGCCGTTAAACACGAGGTGGACCGAGATCTTGATGACGATCAAAGACGCCCCATACATCAAGTGGCCACCTCGCCTAAAAGGGAATCCAAACAAGAGAAACAAAAATCTGTACTGTAGTTTTCATAGAGATCACGGTCACAGTACCGAACAGTGTAATAATCTCCGGGACGAGATAGAGGGACTCATCCGTTGCGGATACTTGAGAAATTTTGTACAGCATAATAACAGTAATAACAATAAGGCAAGTCGGCAAGGGGAGCACGGGAAGGACGCCCCCGAATCCAACAGCAGACCAGCCGAAGCATTGCCACAGCCTCCAGAAGAAAGGCCGGTTTGGGGAACCATCCATGTGATAGTGAGAGGTTCGGTGGTAGCAGGGTGTACTTCGGCAGCAGCCCGGACGTCAGTTCGCGAGGCAGCCCAAGAAGAACAAAACCCTCCAAAGAGGCCGAAGACAGAATAACCGATCTTCTTCACTGAAGACGATGCACGAGGTGTCCACTACCCCCATGATGGCGCGCTCGTCATAAAACTAAGGATCAGCGACTTCGAAGTCAGGCGCATACTTGTGGATTCGGGTAGTTTGGCGGACATCCTCTTCAAGTCGGCATTTGTCCGACTACAGTTGCGGAGAAGCGAGCTGAAGCCCGCAAGCACTCCTCTGGTGGGCTTCAGCGGAGAAGAAGTCAGGCCCATCGGAAAGATAACAGTACCTGTGGAAGTCGACACATGGCCTTGTGCGGTCAGACTCAACCATGATTTCCTGGTGGTCGCAACCCCCTCCCCATACAATGCCATAATAGGGCGGCCAATTTCTCATATCCTGCGGGCAGTGGTCTCCACATACTATTTGGCAATGAAGTTCCCTACAAACTTCGGTGTGGGGGTAGTGCGGGGCGACCAGCTTGAGTCCCGCAAGTGTTATGTTGCCGCCCTGAAGGGAAAAACCAAGGCGGCCGACGACCTTGAACTGGAGCGGCCTACGGAGCAGGCGAGGAACGAGCTTCGCCCACAGAGGAAACGGTCGCAGTCCCGACTTCGGCTACAGACCCAGCTCGCACAGTACAGATCGGTGCTTCCGTCGAGGAACCACTGTGAACCAAACTGGTGAGTTTCTTACTTCAAAATTTAGATATTTTTGCCTGGTCCGCAACCGACATGCCCGGTATTGATCCTAGCCTTATAACTCACAAACTTAATACTGACCCTGTAGTCAGACCCGTTAGGCAGAAGAAACGCAACTTAGCCCCAGAACGCTGGAGGGCGGTCGACGAGGAGATCGAAAAGCTCCTCGCAGTAGGTTTCATAAGGGAAGTTCATTACCCGAGCTGGGTAGCCAACCCAATGCTGGTGAAAAAGGCAAACGGCAAGTGGCGCATGTGTGTCGACTACACTGACCTGAACCGAGCTTGCCCAAAAGATTGCTTCCCCCTCCCCAGAATTGACCGCCTAGTGGATGCGACCTCGGGACATGAGTTGCTAAGCTTCCTGGACGCCTACTCGGGCTATAACCAAATCAGGATGGACCAGTCCAATGAGGAAAAAACCAACTTCATAACCGAGTTCGGCCTGTACTGCTACAAGGTCATGCCCTTCGGATTAAAAAATGTCGGGGCGACCTTCCAAAGACTTGTAAATAGGCCGTTTCGGCCCGTAATTGGCACAAAAATAGTGTTATGTAGACGACATGGTCGTCAAGACGCAGTTTTCACACGAATTAATACAAGACTTAGATTCTGTCTTCCAAATCCTGTGTCGATTTAGCATGAAACTGAACCCTAACAAATGTGTCTTCGGTGTCACCTCGGGCAAGTTCCTAGGGTACATTGTCAACCGGCGCGGTATTGAGGCCAACCCGGACAAGATAAAGGCCATCCTAGATATGAGACCACCCCGGAAAGTAAAAGAAGTTCAAAGGCCAACTCGTATAGCCGCCCTGAGCCGCTTCATGTCCAAGTCAGCAGACCGCTGCCTGCCTTTCTTCAAAGCAATCAAAGGCAAAGGGTTCAAGTGGACCCGAGACTGCCAGCTCGTGTTCGACGAGCTAAAAGGCTACCTCACCACTGTGCCATCCTTAGCCCGGCCCGAGGAGGGCGAAGTCTTGGAACTGTACCTCTCGGCAAGCGACGAGGTGGTCAGTTCGGTACTAATAAAAGAAGATCGGGTCCAACGACCCATCTATTATGTTAGTAAAATCTTATAGGGAGCAGAGACAAGGTACCCACAGATAGAAAAACTAGCATACGCACTGGTGATAGCAGCTCGGAAACTCTACCCATACTTCTAGGCTCACACTGTCATTGTCCTGACTGACAAACCTCTGAGGCAAGTTTTACTCAAGCCCGAGGTTTCCGGTCGACTGACGAAATGGGCCATCGAACTCAGCGAGTACGACCTCCAGTACAAGCCACGAACTGCTATTAAGGCCCAAGCCTTAGCAGATTTTATTGCCGAGTGCACGTTTAGCCTCGAAGCCCTAGGCCGGCCGAGCCCAAGGTCCCCAGTTCGGGTGAGCCCGGAGCTTCCAAGCCAATAGAGTCTGAACCCCGTGAAGTAGCAGCCAGTGTGACATCTCTCCTGGTTAGGCCAAACGTGAGCTGGGATGAGGAGCCCTGGATCCTCCACGTAGATGGCTCCTCGAACCAGCAGGGTAGCGGAGCTGGAATAGTGCTAAGCGGCCCGAGTGGCACGAAATTGGAATACGCACTATGCTTTGAGTTCACGGCATCCAACAACGAGGCGGAGTACGAGGCACTGATATTTGGGCTGAACCTAGCGCACAAGGTAAGAGCAAAGCACATAGTTATCTGCAGTGATTCCCAGCTCGTGGTCAACCAAGTTACGGGTGAATACGAAGCACGCGAGCTCACTATGATTGCATACTTGGCAAAAGTAAAGGAGGCTCTACTCAACTTGCAGTCACACTTCATCAGGCAAATCCCGAGGTCAGAGAACACTGAGGCCGATGCCCTGTCCCGGTTAGCCAGCACGAGTCACAACACCATGAGAACCGTGTACATAGAGGACTTACCTCGGCCTAGCATTCTCGGTGGGGCAAAGGAGGTCGCTCCCATCCTTGAAGCAGAGCCGAGTTGGATCGACCCACTCACGAGCTTCTTGCTAGATGGAACCCTCCCTGCGGACCGCAATGCATCCAAGAGGGTGCAGCGCCAGGCAGCCAAATACATCATGATAGACGAACGGTTGTACCGACGGTCCTACACGCTCCCCTACCTGCGTTGCTTGCGACCTGCCGAAGCAGAGCTCGTACTCCGTGACACTCATGAAGTTTTGTGCGGCGGACACCTGAGGGGCAGAGCCCTCGCCCAAAAAGCACTTCGACAAGGATACTATTGGCCAACGATGACGACAGAAGCCGTCGAGCTCGTCAGAAAATGCGACAAGTGTCAGAAGCATGCCCGTATCCACCATCAGCCTGCTGCCGACCTCAAGTACCTCACCAGTCCATGGCCCTTTGCACAATGGGGCATCGACCTCCTGGGGCCATTCCCGCCAGCAACAGGTGGGAGAAAGTTCCTAGTGGTGGCAGTAGATTACTTCACAAAGTGGATAGAAGTTGAACCTTTGGCAACAGTCACAGCCCGAAATATACAGAACTTCTTTTGGAAGAACATAGTATGTCGCTTCGGGCTACCTCGGGTACTAATCTCCGACAACGGCAAACAGTTCGAGGATATCAAGTTCCAGGAATGGTGCCAAGATATGGGAATTCGTCAGAACTCCACATCGGTCGCACACCCGTAGGCAAACGGTCAGACATAAGTAATGAACAGAGCCATCCTCCGCGGATTGAAAGCACGACTAGACCGAGCTAAAGGGTTGTGGGCGGACGAGCTACCAAGTGTTCTATGGGCTCACCGAACCACGGAAAAAACCGTCACAGGAGAGACCCCCTTTAACCTCACCTCTGGCACCGAAGCGGTAATCCCGACAGAAATCAAAATACCTACACCGCGACTAGAAGCATATGACGATCAGACAAACAGAGATGAGTTGCGCACCAACCTCGACCTACTGGATGAAGTAAGAGACCTCGCGCACATCTGAACAGCGGCCTACCAGCAAAAAGTAACCCGGTACTACAACGCCAGAGTAAAGAAGCGGAGCTTTCGCGTCGGCAACCTGGTTCTCCGTAAGATCATGGTACCCGAACCCGGCATGGGCAAAATAGGACCAAATTGGGAAGGACCCTACAGAGTAAAGAAAGCACTCGGGGGGGCAATCGAGCTCGAAACCTTAGAGGGTTTGCATGTACCCCGAGCATGGAACATCGTCAACTTAAGGCGATACTACCTATAGACCACCAAGCGAAGTGGATAAAATCGCCACCAAAGCCTAAGGGCTAGGATGCCAAGCTAATGAAGGAACCTCGGCATAGGCAAGCCAAGAAAAGTCAGCCAAAGGCGAAACGGAGACAACGAACTAATAGGGACATCGGCATCTCAGAGCACCAAAACAGGCCACGCGAGTGCGGTAACCTAGGCAGGAAACAGACCAGACGTATGGTCAGTTCGCCAAATACGTTCAGTTCGGGAGAAAGAACAACCAACACTTAAACCAAAAAGAAAGTCATTCCATTTCAAAATAAGGGAGTACATTTCAAAAAAAAAAAATTGTTACAGGCCCGGAGCTACTTCCTCATTATCAGAAGGCACTTCAACAATACCCGAAGGTCCCGCCTCGCCCTCGGAATCTGGTTCACCATCTGCAGCATTGGCCATCTCTTGAGTTATGTGCGAAGTGGATATGGCACTGATATCAAGCTCGGGGTATGTATTACGGATCATCCACCGGCTTAGCTTGAAACCCCTTCGGTACGAATCCACCATCAGGTCGTCAAAGCCCGACGAGGTGCTGTACTCATCGACGGCCTTCTTCTTGGCATCTTCAATACCTTGAGAGAAGATCTGCATCCTCTCCCTAATGTCCTCCTGAAGATATTCGACCTGATGCTGCAAATCCAGCCTCAAGTCCGCCATATGTTTCACTACGACTCCCATGGCCTCGACATCTCTCTGAGACCTCGCCTGCCTGAACTGTGCAACGCGAGCAACCGCCTCAGTAGCACGAAGAGCCTCTTCGGTAGCTCACGTCTGCCTCGAGCTCTTTTCCACTTGGGCCGCCAAGGCGTGAATAGAAGAGTTCACCTACCAAAGGAAAGGACAGGTGATTAAAAGAACGTCAGCAAGAAGGATAAAAGCAGAAGAGCTCAATAAAAAGTCTGACTTACCACCATGGCATGAGTAACAGCACAACAGGCCACCTGGTGCAGAGGGAGATCGGTCCACACCGCGACCTCCTCAGGAAAAATGGCCTCCTTACTCTTCTGAAGAGCGTGGGTCAGCGACAACACACTCCTGAATTCCCCTGGAGCCCTCGAGCCCGAGGTCCCAGCTCGCGTATAAGCAGACCCAGAGTAGGTGGGAGTCCCCGTGTAAGTAGTTTCAGCATACGAGCCCCTTGCCGCTTCTTGCATTGGAGGAGCCATCTCGGGCTCCTTGGGTGGATCCTCTGACGGATAGTCTGGAACCTCGGGCTCCGCATCCCGGGGCAGCTCGGCGCGAGTTCGCTTGGCGACTCGCTTCCTCCTCTTCATGCCTTGAAACAAGTACCCACCACAGCTCCCTCCTGAGTCCATCACACCTGCGAAAAAGAGTTCGGCGTTAGAAGAAAGTAGGAGACAACAAAATAGGACCTCTAAGTAAGGAACCTACCCGAACTCAGGCCGGCCGCAATGAGCTTGCCCTCCGTCAGATACTGTTGGTACTTTAGCACAAGCCGCGCCCAATGCCGGAGGCCCTTCGCCGTCTCTTTGTCAAGCATAACCCCGGAGTCAGGGGCGGCCATCCCCCACCCGGTCTGAAACGCCCACCCTAGCACACTTCGCACCCCGAAGTAGTCCCGCTTCCATGCCGGGACCTTATTAGGAAGCTCGTGTAAAAGCTTAAAACCCGGGCGAGGAGACAGGTAGTACGCTCGCCTACGCCCGGGGAGGAGACCCGCTTGCTTCTTAAGCATTAAGATGGAAGAGAAGATCTCCAAGTCTAAAGGAAAGCCATGTTCGCAAAATAGAGAGATGGTCCCCACCAAATTACGAATGGAGTTCGGGTGAAGCTGGCCGACCGTAACGCCGAAGTGATTCAAGACCTCGACAAGGAAAGGATAGAAAAGCAATTGCAGCACCGCAGCGAGCTGCTCCCGGAATATCACGATCTCATCAGGACCGTGTTCCCAAGGAAAACAACCCAAAGTTATGAAATAAGCGTACTCCTCAGGCAAATTATAATAGGTAATAAGGGATTGGAGCCCCTCAGGGGTCATGGTCGAGGGGCCAAACTTGTCTAACGACTGACCCCGATGAGAGGTGGACGCCAAACTTCCCGAGGCGACTCGACCAATGGGTTCGAACTCTTCCTCGAGCTCTACCTCCAGCTCGCTAGAGCTATCAGGGGATGCAACTCGGTTCGTGGAACCTGCATCTGACTCACCGGAAGAACCGCCTGATCTATCTGAGATAGACATTGAGGAAAGAAGGTGGATTCCATGAAGGTATTCACCCGGATAAGAGCTTGAACGAGACTACAAGAACTTGAACGAGCAAAAAACCTTGAACGCGAACTGAAAGCCCGGACGTGAGCTGAAACCTGGACGCGAGCTCAAGAGGCAGCGCAGAAGTGACAAAGCGACTGGGGTCCCCCACTATTTATAACTGCAGTGACCGAGAAGCAACGGCGCAGATCAAAGCCGATCCAACGGCCCACAGTCGCGCTAACCGCACGTCCCCTGAGACCGAGACGTGATTGGCGCACGTCTTTTTGAAACTGACAAAACGCCAGTGCACGTCTCCTCACGTTAAAGGCGGCAGCGACACGTTTTCAAATTTGAAAAGACGCCTGCTGTCACGTCTCCCAGCGGCGTGCTTTTTCAATTTTTAAAATAAAGAGCGCACTGCCACATCTGTCAGCATTTTCGGCGCGTTTCTCACGCTATCAGTCAACCAAGATTCGAGGTACGGGACAAATCCACTAACCAGCTCGCAAACTCCCCGCGCCAGGGCAAGGCCCTTAGCACGAGGAGTGGGGGGCAATTGATGAAGGAAGATTTGGCCCGACCTCGTAATCACCCAACACATGGCAAAGGCGAACTGCACAACAGCGCGCCTGAGGCGCGATCTTTGAAAGGAAGAACCAGCGGTCTGAACTCCCTGCAAGGAGCCCGAACTCCCTGCAAGGAGCCCGAGCTCTCCCTTTGGCCCCGAGCCTTACAAACACAAAGGGCAACAACCCGAACTAGCCTGCCCCATGGCAGTTCGGGATACACCTCTATCCGCACTCAAGACCACCTCGCTCGCCACTCCAGCACTTCGCCCCCAAGGCGCCGAACTGAACAACCGTACCATGCCTGACACCAAGGAAGTCCGTGTCCAGGGGCGGCGCACCTGATTGACTTAGGATCTGACGCTTGACAGCCGCACTTCAACGGCCACCTACCACCGCCACCTGCCACTGCCATCTCCAGTTGCAGAGACGGCTCCGACAAAAAGAGCAGTGGCAGTTCTGCCCCAGTAGAGGTGATGACGCATGAACTGGCAGGAGTGCGAAGATAATCATACCCGACCTGATAGAAGCTTAGGAGTGAGTGCGCGAAGTGGTTATAAAAGGCTCTCTACCCCCCAAGAACAAGGTATGTGAACTTTGCGTCATCTGGTTTTATCTTGCCTTTGAGAGAATTCTAACTTGAGCTTTGGAGCATTCATACCGGGTTCCCCCCGGAGCTTCCTTATCTTCTCTGCTTCAGGCTCCCCGTATCTCCGTCCAGTGGCAGAATGGTTGACAGATAGGACCAGCCGAATTGCGCACCATCAGTTAGTATCCGGTTCAACCGGACGAACAATCATTAAATATAATATAATGGGATTAATCTTGACCGTGGATTGATGCCAGTGCAATATGCGAATTAAAGGGGGCTACTAATAGAATATAGGGACTGTAATTCAGGATTATTAAGTATCCCTATGGTTTAGTTATTGATTAAAAGTTGAGAGTTTGAACAGGACCGAGGGGATGCCCCTTCCCTTCTCAAATAACGTCCTGGTAGGCAACGTGTTTCTCACTCGTGAACCGCCGGTTCACTGGATTGGAGCTCCTGGTATAGGTACTAGGTAGCTATGCAAGTTAACCGTGCGGACAAAATCCAGTCTGGATCCACGGAAAATATCTGACAAGTTACAACTTAGCCTTATCCACAATTTGTTTATTTTCCAGCTCTCCGGCCCGACGGAATATGCAATACAAGAGCTCCAGTTGAGGCCTCTCAGCTCTCACTCTCTCAGAGGTTAAAGTAATTGCCTAATTGGAGAGATGGGTGAGGTCGATGCCGCCTTCATCCAAGACATAGAGCACAGACCTCAGCTCCTCGTAGTTGAGGCTGAAGGAATTCCAGTGATTGATCTCTCTGTCTTGAACTCTTTCCAGGAGGGTGATGACCCACGGGGACTTGCAGGTCTTGTGGCTGAGATAGGTGGTGCATGCAAAGACTGGGGTTTCTTCCAGGTGATTAACCATGGGGTGCCATCCGATCTGCGACTGCAAGTTGAGACGGTGTCAAAGAGGTTCTTCGCTCTGTCTCTGGATGAGAAACGCAGGGTACGGAGAGACGAGGCGAATTCTTTGGGTTACTACGACACTGAGCATACGAAGAATGTCAGGGACTGGAAGGAGGTCTTTGATTTCATGCTGGAGGATCCGGCGGTAATACCAGCTTCACACGAACCAGATGACAACCGCTTAAACCAGTTGAGGAACCAGTGGCCTGAGTACCTTCCTCAGCTCAGGTGATTTTGTTAGCTAGTCTCGATTGCGCATCTTTTAATTATCAACTTTCCATCAATTACTTGCTGAGTTCTTTATAAGTAAGCTACTAATGCTCGATGTTATCGGGCTCCATCAATTATCTCTCTTGTCATTATGGTAACTCGACCATCTATTATAAACATTAACACATTGGCATTGATGATGAGTGGATGCTTGTATCGGACAGGGGAGCCTGTGAAGGCTATGGTCGAGGCATAGAGAAACTAGCATTTAAGCTGTTGGAGCTAATCTCCCTGAGCTTAGGCTTGCCTGCGAAACGGTTGAATGGCTTCTTCAAAGATCAGACCAGCTTTATCCGTCTCAACCACTACCCTCCTTGCCCTTCACCTCACCTTGCCTTGGGTGTTGGTCGACATAAGGACTCAGGAGCCCTCACTGTGCTCGCTCAGGATGATGTTGGTGGCCTGGAAGTGAAGCGCAAGGCAGATGGTCAATGGGTTAGGGTCAAGCCCATCCCGGACTCCTACATCATCAATGTTGGCGACATAATCCAGGTATCATCTGAATATATATAATGGGTGCAGGGTGATCAACAAAGATTGGTTTGGACTCTTGTTGCAAGTATAAACTCTGTTGTTGTTAACAGGTATGGAGCAATGAATTGTACGAGAGTGCAGAGCATAGGGTGAGGGTGAACACAGAGAGGGAGAGATTTTCCATACCTTTCTTCTTCAACCCTTCACATTATGTTATGGTGAAACCTCTGGAGGAGCTGCTAAATGAGAAGAACCAGCTTCCAAAGTACAATGAATATAACTGGGGCAAGTTCTTCGCCAAAAGGAAGCTAAGCGATTTCAAGAAGCTTGCTGTTGAAAACATTCAGATATATCACTTCAAGAAATCAGATTAAAGTGAGGTTTCGTAAAGCTGGATATTGATTTTTGAGAAAGCAAGAAAGATCTGAGTGTGGCTCTAGATTCTAAATAGCTAAATTTTGCTGTCTGCTTGAAAATCGGTTTGTAATAATATCTGAAAAGAGATTGTTTTACATTTTAGCTCTATGAATTTATTAGTTTATTTTTTTATAGATAAAGAGAAGAGAGGAAGGAAAAAAAAGTAGAAAATGGTTTACCAGAAGTAGTATTGGCTCTACCAAATAAAAACAATAAAAAAGAAAGATGGTAGTTCGAAAAAGAGGTGAAGTTAGTAAAAGACATTAGCATTTTTTTGGGTTTCTAGAGATAAAAGGCAATTTTTTGCCTTTAATATAAAAAAGAGATAATAATTTTATATAATAACTAAAATGGGTAAATTTTTTAAAAAAATATGAAGAAAGGGCACTGCTCGTCTTCCTCCTCTCGCTCTGTATTCGTGGGAGGTTAAGGTCACCGGCGACAATTATGCTCGTGGATGAAACAACGGAAACCCGAAACAGCAGTGGACAGTCGGTGTAGTTACATGTGTCGCTCCCTCACTTCCTTATCAAAAACCAACAACAGCAATGACATTCGTCTCTGAGAAGTGAGAACTCAGAAGCAGAGCTCTACAGCTATGGGACGAGAAAACGGAAACCCGAAACCATAGTTCTTAAAAACGAACTGGTGATCGAATCGGTTAGGGGTCCGATTACTGGTTCGAACGGTTAATCGGCTGGTTCAGCTGTTTGTTTATCAAAATCAATGGTTTTGGAAGAAAAAGCGGTTTTGAAAGAAAACGGTATCGGTAAGATGATCGGTTCCTGGTTTTTCCGGTTCGGTCCGGTTTTAAAAATAATGCCCGAAATAATGCCAGGCTAGCCATACAGGAGCTCACCAACATGATCAGCGTCCCGATAACCCTCAATGCCATCGTCTGCCTCAAGGTCCCCGATGCCATCTGGCAAGGTAGTTCCAACGTCCCTCTCTCCGCCTTCGAGATCTTAGCACGTGTCCTTCCAACCGGCGATCCCAAAAACCTTTAGCGTTCACCAGCTACGATGTCTTCTCGAAGCACATCGCTGAAATACTCCCTGACAGAGATTGGAAAGACCCTGGTCACCGACAAGGAGGGTCTATCGTACGCTGTGTACCTTCTGCAGCACCACCAGGATGCACTGGTGAAGGTGTGTCCCATCCTGCACGAGGTAGTAGTGGACCCGAAAGAGGAGCCGTTTGTGAAGGCGAACGGTGATCCGGTGTACTCGTACTATGGAGACAAGCCGGAGATGAACGAGATAGTGCAGAAGGCTACGTCGGGGGTATCCATGCCATTCATGAAGGTGATATTAGAGGGCTACGATGAATTCAAAGGGGTGGAGAGCCGGAATGTTAGGAACATTCGTATGAATAGAGAGCAAAGTAGAAAGACGAACAACAGTGCCCTTTTTTATATTTTTTCAAAAAATTATCCTATTTTAATTATTATATAAAATATTACTTTTTATTAATATTAAGGGCAAAAAGTTGCCCTTATATGCAAGAAACCCTTATTTTTAAAGGAAAAGTGTAACAGAACTGCATGGTATGACAATATTCCTCCTCTTTGCATTTACTCCAAATCCATCGGTTCCTACAAGCCTAGAAAAAAATGCAAAACAAAGTAAAACTATAAAATGATATCAAAGCCAAAACCCATCACTAGATGGTCATTTTCTGATCATTGTTGGGGCATTCTTGCAAAATGTCCTTCCTCCCCACACTTATGGACCCCAGTTTTGTGCTAGTGTGGAGTTGAAATTTTCTCCTATGCACATGTACGGATGGCAATTTCTCCTACCTGGCAGGTATCTTTTTCAATGGAGAGTTTTTTTTCTTTGAAAAATGGATTTTGGGGTGAGAAAGGTTTTGGGGTTTTACAATCCATATGGGTATGGATAGGTTATGGTATTAGGTTAAACCCTCCCGTCCCTGACCTGTATGTTATTAGAAGGCATATGAACTTATTTATTAAGTGTTGAATATCATAATATTTTGAATTTTATGTGAAGGATAATTTATACTTTATGTGTATTAAAATGTTTTAATCAAATAATTGAAAACTCTAATGTTTGTTCATGCTGTTTTACTTGTTTGTTGCTTATACATGTATAATATGAAATAATAGGAAGTTTAGATGTGGGTTTTGAACCCAAATCACCAATCTGACCCATCCCACCCTTAAATGTGGGAATGGTAGGGTCAAGGAGGGTTATGCATTTTCAAGTGTAGGGAGGATTTGAATAATGAAAAAAATCTTACTAAGGGTTTTGGGGAAGGTATGGGTTGAGAGGTTTGGGGAGGTGAATAAGGTTTAGAAATTTTACAAAATCTTCCCTTAATCTGCCCTGTTGCCATCCAATTGGAAGTGCTGTGAGGTGGGTGTGAAAACCATTTTGTATGGAGAAAATCCAGATTCGGGTATGTTTTTTATAGTTATTTACCAATTAATAGTGATAAACTAGAAATGACTTTGACTTCGCATATCATACAATAAAATGAAATAAGCAGGGGTTATCATTTCCAGCTCAGCCTGGAATGCCCAGAAATTCCAGACGGGCTTAGGTTGTGTATTCAGCCCAACCTGGGCCCAATATATTAAGCCTGCCAATTACAATATACCACCCATAATACATGTCATATATAATATTTTATATTATATATTGCAGAAAATAAATTTTATATTTATATTATATAACATATAATATAAATATTATATATTTAATATTTTGTGAATAAATCAGAGGATCAGAAGCCTGGGCTTATATTTTAGCCCAAAAGGTCTGGCTGTGCTAAACCGGGTCCATGATAAGAAATAAATCATTCGGTTCAGCCACTTCAGCTGTTACCAAACGCTCTTATGTAATTGTTCACAAATCAAAGTCCAATTCAAAAGGAACCTTCAATTTGATAAACATACTCGGATGGAACTAAAACCATCCAATCCACTGTACCCCTATTTTTGATTTATGATTTCTCGCCAGAATGTAAGCACTCCGATCTTTCATTCTTTCTCATCGTTGTCTTCTCTTCATCCGAAGGCAAATTAAGTGGCATGTTGAGAAACGGAAACGCCTAGATGAAGCATTCAAATTTCAGATCATACTTGGAAGTAAGGGTGTCAATGGACCATTTTGGATTGGACCTAGTCTAGTCTAAAATCAATTTGGATGGACCAATAAGACATGTTGGATTGGACCAATTTGGTCCAAAATATTTATTAAATTGGATTGGGCCTGGTCTATTCATAATAAATTTATATTGAATTGGGTTGGGTTAAGCCAATATCTGGTCCATTGATATAAGACAAAAATATAGGTGTCAATAAATCAGGTTCGAGTTGAAACCGATCTAAATCAAAACAAATTTAAACAGATTAGATGGTCCAGACACTGAATTGGACCAGTCTAAATGACCCAAAATATTCATTAGACTGAATTGGACCTGATCTATTTATAATGAAATCGAATTGGACCAAATCTAGTCCAATTGACACCCCTAACTGGAAGCAGAGAATTTGTGGTGACCATCACGGGAGAGTGGAGACATCATTCCGTTCAATTGGACCACACGTCCGCAGAAGCTATACCAAACACATAGTTTGTATTAGGTAAGAATTTTGACAGGATTGAGGGAATTCTATCTTCCCTTCTCAAAGAAGGTCCAGGTTCAATGTACATGCCTACTAATTGTCTAACGTCATGACAAAAAGAAAAAGAAAGGTAAATTTTTTAAAGTTTCTTAATCGATTTATCCATCCTTACTGTTTAAATATTTGCTTAAAGTACTCACAAATTTTCTGACAATTGTTTAAAACTTCACTTATTGTTAACTTTCCGTTACACTGAGTGATATACTTTTAAAAATTCTTAATACACTCTTTTACGGTTCTCCACTCCATCTTCATCAAGGTTGAAAGTATCAATACCGTTAGTATCGTATCCGTCAAATATTGCCATGAATTTCAAGTCCAAACACCGGAATTTTTTTTCTTTTGCATTCATCAAATATGGCTGTGTTTTTGAATCCCTCACACATCAAATAAGCCTCGACATTATATATATCTTGGCAAATGAAAAGGTACAAGAAACAAAACCTCTCTTTAACATAAGCATTCATCATTCAGATTGAAAATGCATCCATCGACCTCTGCTTGTGTGTAGTGGCAGTGGGCAAGTAGTACCTCTTCATCATTGTTGTCTCTGAATAACCAAACCATATGTCCGTTCTTCTTCCTTTTTTCTGAAAAGGAAAAAACAATAAAAGCTTTGTATCAACAAAAAAGTCACGATTAAGAAACAGCGAAATGCAGAGGAAGTACAAACAAATATAACCAGAATATAGGAGGAAGGTTTTAAGGAAAAAGGTAATAAAAACCGGAAATATAGACAAGATAAAATAGAATTCTTAATCGAACCTTCTTGTCTTGTTCTCGTTTGTGGTGAAGCATTCCTCGATTATGAAAGGGGAAGAGACGAGGACGACAGGGCGGAAGCCGAATCTGAGGGAATCGGGTTGTATCAGTTTGAAATATGAATTAGAGTTCGGTGGGTTTTGTTTTCTGATAATCCATCTGCAAGCATCCGAATCAAATTTAAGGCAAGTTTCAGTGGTTTGTGCATTGAATAAGATGGGTTTTATTTTGAAAATTTGAATCATGTTGAAGGGTAAATTTGACATTTTCTTGTTTTCTGTTAGTGTTTAAAGATGATGTCAACTGTAGGGATAGTTTAAGAGAATATGTAAACAAGTAAGGATAGAATTAGTTAATTAATTAAACCATAAGGATAATTGAAGAAATT
Source organism: Nelumbo nucifera (assembly GCF_055504915.1). Lineage (NCBI taxonomy): Eukaryota > Viridiplantae > Streptophyta > Magnoliopsida > Proteales > Nelumbonaceae > Nelumbo > Nelumbo nucifera. The sequence goes on from NC_142653.1 coordinate 24,333,527, forward strand.
TGAAAAAAAACAAAAAAAAAAAAAAGGTATTGAGATTGCTTTCTTATACAACCAACCAGACGTTGGATCACAGAGAGCTCCGGAAAGAAATGGTTGTGAGAAGAGAGATGGGTGAGGTTGATCCCGCCTTCGTCCAAGACATAGAGCACAGGCCTAAGCTTGCCGTAGTTGAGGCCGGAGGGATCCCACTGATCGACCTCTCCGTTCTGAATTCTGTACATGGGAAAGAGGAGGGAGACCCACGGGGACTTGCAGGTCTTGTGGCAGAGATAGGAGATGCATGCAAAGACTGGGGCTTTTTCCAGGTGATCAACCACGGGGTGCCGTCGGATCTGCGACTTAGAGTCGAGACAGTGGCGAAGAAGTTCTTCGCTCTGCCTCTGGAGGAGAAGTACAAGGTACGGAGAGACGAGGAGAATCCTTTGGGTTACTACGACACTGAGCATACCAAGAATGTCAGGGACTGGAAGGAGGTTTTCGACTTCATGCTGGAGGATCCCACAGTAATCCCGGCTTCACATAAGCCCGACGATCAGCAGTTAAATGAGCTGAGGAACCAGTGGCCCGACTACCTTCCCGAATTCAGGTCTGCCCATGAATCTTCATCTATATAAACAAACAATTTGAGCTCAAACATACCTTTTTTTTCCTGATTTATTTTGCTAGTTAATTATATATCAACAACACAAGCTGCAACTGGTTGTGGCTAATTAAAGACCCAAGCTCAGCTAGCAATCGATGTACATGCACCTAATAAGCTTGGGGCTTCACCCACATCACTAAATACTGACGGACTGATTTGCTCGCTCTATATTTTGTGTTGGACATGGACAGGGGGGCGTGTGAGGAGTATGCTCGAGGTGTAGAGAAGCTAGCGTTTCAGCTATTGGAGCTAATCTCACTGAGCTTGGGCTTGCCAGGAAAGCGGTTGAATGGGTTCTTTAAAGACCAGACCAGCTTTGTCCGTCTTAACCACTACCCTCCTTGCCCTTCACCAGAGCTCGCCCTCGGGGTTGGTCGACATAAGGATGCCGGAGCCCTTACCGTGCTTGCTCAGGATGATGTTGGGGGTTTGGACGTAAAGCACAAGACAGATGGCGAGTGGGTTAGGGTCAAGCCCATCCCTGATTCTTATATCATCAATGTGGGCGACATTATTCAGGTTAGCTACAACTAGTTACTAGCTTTTCAATTAAGGATATGGTTATTAACCTAAAACCGATGTAGAGCTGTCAACGGGTTGGGTTGGGTCTCGTCCGGGACAGGGTGGACCCGGTCCCAAACATATCTGAAAACCCTGTTCTGAACCAGATACTATCGGTTCTATATATAAAGCAGGCCAAGAACCGAACTGCAGTCCAATTAGACCCGATTAGTGCTTTGGAACAGAACAATAATAATTGGGAGACAAAGTTCAGAACTGACCCATTTAATAGTCGGGACACAAAACCGGTTTAGTCTGTTGGATATTCCCGACATAAGGGGATCATGTCATGCTGTGTTTAGTTCGAAATTAAAGGTACCTTTCCCTACCATTTCTTTCAAAACCAAATACAATCTTAATGTGAGCTCGGACTTAAATCCATGAAAAACCCTACTATATATATATAGAGGTTGTTGGATGGTGTCATCTGTGCCATCCCCACTTCTGAGTTCATTTTGTTTGCATTATGTTGAAGCTCCACAGGCTGCTCTTAAAATTTCACTTGGATTTTACCAAGTCTACATTGAATGCAAGTGCAGCATATGGGGACTGATCAGTGTCTTAACTTTTCTTTCAAACCAGACAAAGCTTTAAGAAAAGCTTTAACGGAATCATGGGGTGAGCAAGCAAACAAAGAGGATAAATTAAAGAAAAGCTTGGACTTTTCAAAGCTTAAGCCCAGAGTAGTGGCTAGTGAGCTGCTCATCATGTTGTTGTGAAATGTGAACACAGGTATGGAGCAATGACACGTACGAAAGCGCAGAGCACAGGGTGAGAGTAAACAGGGAGAGGGAGAGGTTTTCCATTCCTTTCTTCTTCAACCCTTCACATTACGTGACGGTGAAGCCTTTAGAGGAGTTGGTAATTATGCAGAATAAGTCTCCCAAGTATGAGGAGTATAACTGGGGGAAGTTCTTCACCACAAGGAAGCTAAGCAATTTCAAAAAGCTCGAAGTTGAAAACATTCAGATATATCACTTCAAAAAAGATATTTGAGTAATCATCCGATTCCTCTGTACCCCAATCTGGCATGTTTAGTTTCGTTGGTTGTCTGGGTTTTCAGATCATCGATACATATTTACCCAGTTTGTAATAATTAATAAATTAACTACTTAATAGTTGTAGTGATGGCTTGGCTTTAATTTGTCGACTGTTAATGCAATTAGTTAGGATACATGAGCAAACTGACCCTCCCACTTCCAGGAATCGACGGTGAAGCTCAATTCATTCAAAACTAAGGCCCCATTTGGTTTATAGGAATAGGGGTCTGGAATCAGAATCAGATTGATTTATTTTGATTCCAACTGTTTGATTGGGTGGAATTAGAATTACATTCCCATTTCTAGTTTGAGGGAATGGTCATTCCTCCCTCTTTCTTGGGAAACATTTATTCGAGTAAGTGTAATTATTTAGATAAGTTTTTTCTAGAAAACACTTACCCAGGTAAGTGTATTTATCCATATTCTTTTATTTCTCAAGTAAAAAAATAAATAGCCATTTAACCATAAAGATTCATTATTAAAAGGGGCATTTTTGTCTCATTCAAGTGTTGGCAACTTTTTCCCTAAGTGGGAATATTATTTATCACCTAGGAGATGAGAAGGTAAACTTTCCCTGATCCCCACATTAATCGGAAAAAAGAATATGAAATTCTCGAACAATGTGAAATCAAAATTCCATTGACCAAATTTCCCCCTCTCAAAAAAATAAAAAAAGAACGCCCCCTTAAATAAGACTAAGCCATTAACAAGACTAAAGCTGATGGTCTAACTGTCTAAGTCCGTCGGCTTAACCCATTACTAAGGCCAAAAGTGGCAGTCATATAAGACCTAAGCCGGCCGTCATATAGAACCAAGACCACCGCCTTAAATAAGGCTAAGCCGGTGGTTCTGACAACCATCGCATTAAGAGATTTTGAACCACTTGAAAAAGGCGGCAGTCTTTTCTGGCTCAATCGGTGGTCTTAGTCTAAGGAGAGTAGGAAACAATGGTTTAAAAGGCGGGCGGATGACCGCCACCTTAGATCAATGTGACGTGGCATTTTCTCCTCTTTAATATGCATTTACGAGTCATCTGTATATACACTAAAATAGAACGTGACACGTAGGTGGCCTGAGTTTTCTCCGTATAACTCTCATGAAGCCACCACTCCCTTCTATCTCTCTTATTTGAGCACCTCATCATGGCCCACCCACTTTACATTTTCTAAATCCTAATTGTGAGAGGAATCGTGACACAGTAGGAAAACAGGGCCAACACGTCTCTGTTTTCAACCCTTCTTCAAGTTAATCCATTCACTACTCTTCGATCTTCTCTAAAAACGAGTTTTTTTTACAGTCGTTTTCCCCACAGCTTTTTCAAACGACATTCAATCTTTTCTCAGTCGTTCTGAAACGAACTTCAAGCTCTTTTGAGCGAACACTATAGATTGAAATCGGGTGAAGAAGACAGTGTTTCACAATGGATGCAGGTTGGGTTTGCATAGTTCAACCTAGTCCATCTAACTAATCTGACGAGGAAATTTAAGTTAAATAGGCCGGGTTCTAATTGGATATGAGCGTCAACCGACCCGTATTTAATTGTTCCATTCCCAATTCGACAATTAATGGGTAATTGTCCAAAACCCCGGCTAATTTACTATTTTACCCTTAATGATATACCAAAAAGACAACGTTATTCACAACTTCTTTCTGTCTTACCTAAAGTCAGATACGAAATTCACGCTACTCAACACCACAGTTCCTCGAACTAGAGAAGAACCAAGGACTTTCCCCCAATCTAACTTGGTCAGTGAGGTGATCGCCGGATTTTTAGACACAGGTATCTGGCCCAAAGCTTGAGCTTCGACGACAAGGGACTCGGACCTGTCTCCAGAAGTTGGAAAGGCAAGTGTGGTCGAGGGAAGTTGTCGGAACGAATGGCGACGAATGGGGAGGAACTAGTGGTGTAGGCATGATTTTAGCGAATACTGCAACGAATGGGGAGGAACTAGTGGCCGACACACATCTGTTGTCGACGATTGCAGTGGGTGAGAAACTGCCGCGATAAAAACTACTGCTGTTATCACCGGTGGTGGCAGCCTCCACGTGCGACGCCATGAATACGCAGAGGAACTGCCGCTGCAAGGAGAACTACCGCTGTGATAACTGCCGCTGCAATCAGAGTAACTGGTTGCTCTAGTGTGTTGTTAATTGCCACGCGAGGTGTGAATTGCCATGCGAGGAACTAGCGCTGTTATCACTGGTAGTGGCAGCCTTCACGTGCAACACCATGGATATGCTGAGGAACTGCCGCTACGAGGAGAAACTTCATGCAATCCTGTTCGACACCGCATAGAGTGGAGGAATTGCCACTGCGACCACCACAGTGAAGTAACACAAACACTGACGAACGTGGGCACTCCGGCGATGTATAGGGCGTTTGTGACATTGCAGGTGGTGTCGGTAAAGAACTTGGTTGAGCCAGATTCATTGGCCTTCAGTCAACCAAATGAGAAGAAAATGTATACGATGACGTTCAGCGGGGGTAAAGGGATTTCAGTAAAAAAAATTTAAGAGGTTGACTCACCATGCAGGGGCAATTTAGTCGTGAAAAATGCATTTAGGTTGATGTGACATTGAATTTTAACAATGTTCTAACGGATGGTGAGTTTTAGAAAATAAAATCTAAGTGACTCACAGTTTTGGACGTTTTAAAAAGTTATAGAGAATTTAAGAGATTTCATAAAAAATGACGATGGGTTTTGGACAATTTTACTTAATTAATTATTTAATTAACGATAACTTCATTACTAATAATTAGTTTCTTATCTTTTTATTTTTGGACGTCAAAACAGATTTTCTTTTTGAATGTAAGAAAGAGTTTTCATCTTTAATATAGGGGAAGAGCAACCATTGATAAGTCCATAGAGTATTCTGCTTAGGGTGAGAATAAGACCACAAGAGTTTATTAACTTTCAACTGCCCCCATTCATGTGGTGGCGTGGTGTTTAAATATAAAAAGTTCTAACTTCCTACCATTGAGATAGCCTCAAAGTAAGGGATTAACCTTATAACTACATGGCCGATCCCTATGCCATTTCATACTAACAACTTAACAAGAATAACAAACTAACTTATTTGGTCAATTCTCATGCTAAGACCAACTAACAATTAACAACTTAACAACCTAACTTCTTGACCGATTCTTGTGGCTAGCACCCTGACTTCTTTGACTGATTCCTGCTCTATTGGGCCATTGCATGGGCCATGCATGATGGGCTGGTTTGCATGGGCCATGCATGAAGGTTTTTTTTTTAGTCCACACACTTTGAGTTGCGCGTAGGCACCCTGTTCGACCTTCGCGGCCCATCATTGCCCCCATCTTGTAGATGGACCTTGTCCTCAAGGTCCAGGTTTATGTACTTATCACGCAACTCTTGAGAATTTTCCATGTGGCATCTTCGTTGGGAAGGTTCTTCCATTGAACGAGGCTTTCTTCCACGAAGGTGGATCCTTTCTTCACCCAACGGGTATCCAGAATGGCTACCGGTTCTGTGACAAGTTCTCCCTCCTCGTTTATGGGTGGTAATTCGGTGCTAGTGGCAGTGATTTCGCCCACCTGTCTTTTGAGTAGGGAAATGTGAAAAACTGGGTGGATGCGCGAGCCCTCGGGAAGTCGAAGTTTATAGGCCACCTTGCCGATTTGTTCTTCAATTTGGTATGGCTCATAATATCGACTGGCCAGCTTGTGATAGGTTCGCCTATGAACAGTCTGTTGTCGGTACGGGTGGAGTTTGAGAAAGACTAGATCGCCCACCTGGAATTCCACGTCTCTTCTTTTAGAGTTAGCCATTTGGGTCATGCAGTTAATTGCTGCATGTAGGTTTATTTTGAGTTGCTGCAAAATGGCATCTCGAGAGAGCTTGGCTTGATCTACCTCTTCTACCAGGGATGTTCCACCTTGGTAATTTGGAATATGAGGTGGTGGTCTTCCATAAAGAGCTTTAAAGGGCGTCATTCCGATAAAGGAATGGTAGGTGGTGTTACACCAAAATTCTGCCCATGGGAGGAAGGAGCTCCACTTCCTCGGTTGTTGGAAAATAAAGCAATGAAGATACTGCTCTAGACAACGATTGACCACTTCAGACTACCCATCAGTCTGGGGATGATAGGCGGAGCTCATCTGCAATTTGGTATCGAACATCTTGAAGAATTCCCGCCAAAAGTGGCTAACGAAGATAGGATCTCTATCATTAACGATCGTCTTTGGCATACCGTGGAGCTTCACAATTCCTTCTACAAACCTTTCGGCTACAAATTTTGCCATATAGGAGTGTGGTAAGGTCAAGAAATGAGCTAATTTAGTGAGACTGTCTACTACCACAAAATAGTGGTTTTGCCTTTGGAGGGTGGTAGACCTTCTATAAAGTCCATGGTGATGTCGTCCCATACTTGGCAGGGAACGGGTAATGGTTGTAGCAGTCTGGCCGGGGATAGAGTGCCCGCCTTATTTTTTTGACAAATGACACAAGAGGCTACATATTGTTGAATATCTCTATACATGGAGGGCCAATAGAACTGCTGTGCCATACGCTTGTATGTTCTGAGTACCCCTGAGTGTCCACCATATGGGGATAAGAGTGTCCGCCTTATTTTTTTGACAAATGACACAAGAGGCTACATATTGTTGAATATCTTTATACATGGAGGGCCAATAGAACTGTTGTGCCATACGCTTGTATGTTCTGAGTACCCCCGAGTGTCCACCATACGGGGAGTCATGAAATTCTTGTAAGAGGGTAGGGACGAGGTTGGACCGAGGGGGAATCACGACCCAGTTTTTGTAACATACCAGTCCATTCTTCCATGTGTAAGGAACTCCAGGATTTTCCATTGCAAGCTTGCCGATGTGGATCATGTAGGGGTGGGTGTTGGCTTCTTTCTTGATGGTGTCCCACAGAGATGTTTGAGGCATATAGAGAGTATTAATGCTAGGACTGCCTAGTACTCTCGATAGAGCATCTGCAACAGAGTTTTCCCGTCCAGGCTTGTAAATGATCTCATAGTCGTACCCGAGCAGTTTGGACACCCATTTTTGTTGTTCCGGTGTCCCAATGCGTTGCTCCAAGAGATACTTGAGGCTGCGCAGATCGGTCTGGACGTAAAATTTTCAGCCCAACAAGTAAGGTCGCCATGTCTGTATTGCCTGAACAATGGCGAGCATCTCTTTGGCATAGGTGGACCAAGTTTGTTTGTTGACGCCTAGAGCTCGGCTCATGAATGCTATGGGTCATCCCTGTTGCATCAATACTGCTCCAATACCTGCCCCGGAAGCATCTGACTCAATGATAAAAGGCTCCTCAAGGCATTGCCAGTGTGGGGGTCGTGGTCATTGCTTTCTTTAAGGCTGTAAATGCCTCTTGGGCTTCGGTGGTCCAGCGGAATTCACCCTTTTTGAGAAGATTAGTGAGGGGTCGAGCTATGATACCATAGTTGCGGACGAACCTCCTGTAATATCCTATAAGGCCTAAGAAGCCGCGCAAGTCAGTAATATGAGTGGGTTGAGGCCATTTAAGCATAGCCTCAATTTTCCCTTGGTCTACCTTGACCCCTTGGGAAGTGACAATGTGACCCAGATACTCCACCTCTGGCTGGCCGAATATACATTTACTAAACTTAATAAAAAATTGGTGATGCCTTAAAACCTCAAAAGATGTTCTAACATGTTCAAGATGCATGCTCCAGTTGGGACTACAAATAAGAATATCATCAAAGAAAACTAGCACAAACTTTCGGAGATAGGGACGAAAGACTGAATTCATAATAGCCTGAAAGGTGGAAGGTGCATTACACAAGCCAAAGGGCATAACCAAGTACTCATAGTAACCATTGTGTGTGCGAAATGCCATTTTATGAATGTCCCGTGGGTGGATCCGTACCTGATGGTATCCGGATCGTAAATCAAGTTTAGTAAAGAAGGAGGCTCCATGTAGCTCATCTAGCATATTGTCAACCGTTGGAATTGGAAATCGATCCTTAATGGTCATGGCATTGAGTGCCCAGTAATCGGTACAAAAACGCCAAGTCCCATCCTTCTTTTTAACTAGCAAGACAAGGGAAGAAAAGGGACTTGTGCTAGATCGTATTAGCCCCAACCGTAACATGTCTTGTATATGTTTTTCTATTTCAGCTTTTTGGAAATAGGCATACCTGTACGGGTGGACATTGACGGGTTCCGTTCCTTCTTTGAGATTGATGCAGTGGTCGATCTCTCTCCACGGTGAGAACTGTGTGGGCTCTTGGTAGAGATCTTTGAATTCGGCCAATAATTGCTGCATATCCGGGTGTAGTTGTGGTGGTACTTCTTCCGTGACTGCTTGGAGACAGACAGTAAATAATGAATGTCCCTGCTTAATCCCCCTTGAGAATGCTTTGAAGGATATAGACTGAATCGGTTGGTTGTTGACCCCCTTCAATAGTCGGTGTTGGTTGGCCCAAGAAAACTCCATCGTCATTTTCTTCCAATCACACGCCACTGTGCCCAATTGCTCGAGCCAATGGATTCCTAGTACCATGTCCAAACCAATCAATGGTAAAGAATAGAGTGTTAAAGTGAACGCGATGCCTTGTAGTAAGACTTGCACATTTTCAAATCTTCCTCGGCACTTAAGGGGTTCGCCATTGGCTATTTTGACATTGAAGGGCTCAGTAGGCACGACCGGAAAGTGCAGCAGTTCGACTATTCGGTCGTTGATGAAGTTATGGGTGGATCCACTATCAAAAAGAACAATCAGTTCATGTGATTCTACCTTGGTCGTGACGCGCATGGTTCTAGCCACCGACCATCCCGTAAGGGCATGGAGTGATAATTCAGGCTCCTTGTGCGGGTCGGTGAAGCTTTGTTCGTCATCCTCTGATTCATTGTCGGTACAGTCTCTAGCGAGTAGTAGCAGCTACGGCCCCTTGCATTTGTGTCCGGGCCCAAATTTCTTGTCGCAGTTGAAACATAGACCTTGAACACGCCTCCTCTGCATTTTTGTCCAAGAAAGACGTTTCAATGGTGGAGTCGCCTTCGTCTTTGTCGGCAAAGAGTCGCCGATGGTTCTGGTGGCTAGACGCAGAGTCTTCTCATGACGACGCAGCTGTTCATCCTTCAATCGCGCCAGGCTGATGGCTTCCTTTAAAGATTTTGGTTTGAACATCCGAATTCCATCGGCTATGTCTGTTTTGAGACCTCCCATGAACATGCCCACCAACGCCTTTTGGGTCCATCCGTGCACCCTATTGCCCAATCTTTCGAACTCCATGGCTTCCTTTAAAGATTTTGGTTTGAACATCCGAATTCCATCGGCTATGTCTGTTTTGAGACCTCCCATGAACATGCCCACCAACGCCTTTTGGGTCCATCCGTGCACCCTATTGCCCAATCTTTCGAACTCCTTCTGATATTCCCACAGAGACCCCGTTTATCGTATTTTTGATAACGACTCATCGAAGTTTTCGTAGTCAATTGGGCCAAAACTAGCCCAGAGCTCTTCTACAAAAATCTTCCATGTTACCTCCTTCCCGTCGTCGTGATAAGTTCAACGTAACCATTGCCACCATTGGTTTGCCTCCCCTTCCAAATGGAATGAGGTGAGCGATACTTTCTGGGGTTCCTCGGTGTGCTGGTATTTGAAGAACTGGTCAACACGGGCGAACCATTCGGTTGGGTCATCACCGGAATACTTGGGAAACTCGAGCTTGGCTAATTTTGAGGAGAACATGGGTCGTGCTCTTTCTGTGTTGTCACGAGAAGGTCCGGAGGAGGACTGTCCACTGCGACCATTGGCGTGGCTCAGAGATGGTTCCTGCCGAGTCAACAAGGCTTCGGACATCCTACTAATAGCTGCCTCGAGCTGGTGTAACTTGTCATTAACCCTTAACTCGAGCCTACTCAAATTTGCTTGGAGTCCCCCGAGTCAAACTTCCAAACTCTCAATTCTTTCTTTGTTAGTGGCCATGGTGCCTAGCTCTGATACCAATGATAGGTTCCAGTCAAAGATAGAGAGATAGAGTATTCTACTTAGGGTGAGAATAAGACCACAAGAGTTTATTAACTTTCAACTGCCCCCATCCATGTGGTGGGATGGTGTTTAAATACAAAAGGTTCTAACTTCCTACCACTGAGATAGTCTCAAAGTAAGGGATTAACTTTCTAACTACATGGCCGATCACTATGCCATCTCATACTAACAACTTAACAAGAATAACAAACTAACTTATTTGGCCGATTCTCATGCTAAGACCAACTAACAATTAACAACTTAACAACCTAACTTTTTGACCGATTCTTGTGGCTAGCACCCTGGCTTCCTTGACCGATTCCTACTCTATTGGGTTGTTGCATAGGCCATGCATGATGGGCTGATTTGCATGGGCCATGCATGTAGGGTTTTTTTTTTTTTTAGTCCACATACTTTGGATTGCGCGTAAGCACCCTGTTTGACCTTCGCGATCCATCAACCATCTTCAAGAGATGTATGACTCCAATTCACGGCGAGTAGAGAGTGAATAAGAAAAATGAATAGAAAATCCCGAGTGCTTCAAGACGTAAAAGTCCCTACTAACACGCCTACACAACAGTTTCATTAATAACTTAATTTTTCTCTTGTTTTATTTATTTATTTATTTATTTTGACGTCAAAACAGGGACTCTGTCCCATCTCTTTCTGGGCGGATAAATCATCCTTCCTGCAACCATCGATTGAAGCTGATTCATTAGGTATTCATACTATGGGCTGTCATATTTGGCAAACCTTGAAATTAAACTCATTGAATAACCACTTAAGTATCGTCTTGACGTCCTCCATTAAAACTGAGCAAACGCCCAGCTCCTTGATGAAATTTAGACATTCCATCGTAGCCCATTCTTCAGATTACACTACTGAAATAGGTGGGAGTATTAACTGTTCATAGGCAGGTGGGAGCTTTATGGATTTATGTTGCTTTAGCCATTTAGCGTAAGCTTCATAGACATTCCATTAAATCGTAATTGGCAGTAGCACTTGGGAGGGGAGGGTATTATAATCACCAATAATTAGTTTGTCTGAATTGGGACGGAAACAAATCTCAGTTCCTCACCCAGACCCGCTACTTTAGTCGTTCCATGAATGATATACTGTAGCGAGACTCAGGTTAAGAAGATTGGTTTAATGGATCGGATTATGGATACTCCGACCCGAGTGTGACCATCAAACCATTTTACTTTTGGCCCGTGTTTGGTCTAACCATAATTGTTACATGAATCGGTTCAGTCCTGCCCGATTAATTATACAATTTACTGATTGATTATTTTTAGTTATGGCTATTCTAATAAATAATAATAATCACTAATTATTATAATTAGTTTAGCTGAATTAATTATAAATAATAAATAATCATTGACAAGTATGGTCAGACCAAGCCGGTTTAATTTTTAATTTACTTCAATAATTAGTAAACTATTATTAATTATTAAATGGGTTCATTTATGATATTCGCCAATGTTTTAAAAACTAGCCCGGAAATGGAATCACTTTGGCCACTGGTTTTTGGGTTAGTAGTTCGTTCGTTTGCTTCAAATGGATAATTTGTTCCAATGTAAAAAATAAAAAATAAAAAACTGTCAAAACCATTGTCCGAGTCGAATGGGTCAATGGTTCAATTGTTTGGATCAATAGGTCGCTAACCAAGTTAATGGATTTTGTCCCATATACGGGTTAAGGGTGATAGAACCGATTGCCTCAACGGTATTCGAGTTGAATGGTTTGATTGTCTGGATCAACGATGGTTTGAAAATCATGATATTCATCATAAATATAACAAAATATTTAATTTATAAAAAAAATAGTTACCAATTTGTGAATGAGTATCCACTTCAAACAATTCAATGATTATATAGTCTGAATCCAAGGTCCTTTGACCAAAATCAACTATATTTTACAAATTAATGGGTTAACCGGTAATTAAACGAAAACAAATACGACCAATTTTCCATTGAAAGAGCTAGCTCAATGATCTTTGAGAATATTTTCTACAGGGGTCAAAATCTAATTAAACCAAAAAATCAACTATATCTTACAAAATAATGGGCTAGGTGGTAATTAAACCAAAAAATATGATCAATTTTCCATTGAAAGAGCTAACTCAATGATCTTTGAGATTTTTTTCTATAGGGGTCAAAACCTGATTAAATAGATGGGGATGGGAGAATAAACATGAATGTGGCTTTGGGGGGCTAATCATTGGGTGAAGGTGGGGGAGAGGGGAATTTTACATGGAAAGGGAAAGGAGTAGTATAACTGGGGATTAGGGTTCCTCAGGTTGCCCTAGCAACACCCTTTGTCTTTGAGGTTGCTTTACCCGTTGCTTATATTAGAGTGATAGAGCATTTTCCCTCCTATATTCAAGAAAAAAAAAAAAAACTTGGGATGGATTTGATTTAGCTTAATCTAATTAGGAATATTGTCATAAAACTCCTACTATAAATATACTTGACAAGCCCATACATCACACGAGTTACGATTAATTTTATTTAAAACATTTTACATCAATTAAAAGTAATTTTTAGTTCACTTCATTAATAACATAATATTTTAGTGGTCAAAAAATAATTTATAATATTTTGATCATTTTTACTTAATTTCATATTCGAATAAGATTTCGAGCCTGATCCTAATATAATGAATGAATTTCAATGCATGTGCCTCTGTTTCATTGGAGGGTTGTAAAAGTTAAAACCATCATCTAAACTGCGTTTTAATTTCCTTCACCAATGTGCCTGTGTTTCATTGGATGGTTGTAAGGGAATGCATCAATCACAGTCGTACCAATTGTGAACTCTATTGTTTCAGATAAAGAAGGGCGATCATTTCTATCCGAGCCCACAATAATAGAAAAGCTTTGACCATTCACAACTCCATATAAGTTTTGATAAATATAATCTGATTGATTATCACTATCATGATATTGTTTGATTGATTACAAGTTTTTCCTAATATCATATCCTTCTTGTATTGCAGTCAAACTGGTATATCTATATATATCAGGCAGTTTGATTAACCTCTGGTTTTTTCTAAGTTAACTAAAAAGATTCTTTAATTTTTTTAAAAGTATGGAAGCAAAACTGAATTGATATTTTTTGGTTTGGTTTGGTTTGCTTTTTATGTTTATTGTTTTTTTATAAGCACCCTAGCAAAAAAGATGTTTTGGGAAAAAAAATATTATCTGAGCTATCTTACGTCAATTAAGAACATGTCATCGTACATCACAGAATTATTAGCAGAACCAACTCTATCTTCAGTATCATTCATTGAGGCTCAGTTTAGAAAGTATGCAAATAAAGTATAAATTAATGCATAAAAAAATACAAGATTTTAGTCAAGGAGATGCATCATTAGCAATCTCCAAGAGACAGCGACACAAATCCTCCGGGTTTGAGAACATGGCCATATGATCTGCACCATCAATCTCCTTCACCTGTTGCACAGGATTATTCTCGATCATCCAACGTTGAAATTTTTCAGTAATTATTTGATCCTCTTTGATGACAATGTAAATGCGCTTAACGGAACCATATCTCTCATTTGAAAACGCCTTGGCCTTTGATAAATCTTCTAGGAACACGGAACCCCTTCTCATCAGCATCATTCCCAGGCTAAAATCCTGTTCCATCATGATCGATCCAGCTCTATATTACTTCTTAATTTATTAATCCCATTAGAGACTGTAATTTCAAATCAAAGGAACTAATAATTGAAGATGCTTGAGATTAATTAAGGATATAATATCAGAGTTAATAATTAATATAAATTACGTACCTGTGGGGAGCATAGATGATAAAACCTGGACAAGTCCTTGGGGCCAATTAATACGGATGGTGCAGGCTTGCCAGAGTTATCTGACGATGAAAATTGAGTATCTAGCCACGCCTCTGCTGGAATTTTCTCAAAAAGCTTTTTATTATTTTTATTTTTATTTTTTATCACACACAAACAAACAGGTAAAATGTTACCAAATATCTATTAATTAATAATCCTTTTTACAAAAATAATTTTGGTAGAATTAAACCAGAGTTTAATGTTGACCCCACATCGTACGGGGTGAATGAACCTGCCATTGCAAATACAAATTAATGCTTGAAAACCAGTCCACAGCTTCAACTTGGATTCATTTGATAGGAGTTTCAAGTAACAGCCCATAAAAGTTATCTGACATGATCAGCGGCCTTCAAATAATATCCTGTGCAGATATCTTCCGCCTTAAATTACAATTCTCCAGCCAAGTATTTCATTTCAATAAAAGGTGATTAGGTGAGGCCTTAATTAGAAGAAACCAAGCAGATCCACATTCATAGTCCAGATTCCAGAGACGGGATCTCTTGGAGTTGGAAGCAAAAACTCTGAGAGCACAGAATTCAGCATTACATCGGAAATCCCATCACCAGTGATCATTGCTCCACGTAGGGAAGAGGATGCTTATCTAAGATTGAAAGCTCCTCCCCCACCAAGACCACGAGTTACGTTGTCTTAATATATATAGGCAAAAGGAAGACAATAATACCCTTTTCTCTTTTTAATTAATAACCAAGCTCGGAATTGCAGATTAACGAATTGAAGTAGGAGAAGGAAAGGAAAGGGAGTGAGTACCTGATCCAACACATAAGAGGGTGGGTGCGAGCTATCCGGCATGAAAGCTGTGACGAAGATGGCTGTTGATATTTTGTGTGGGAATTCCTCCATAGCAACACCAAGACTAAGTCCACCCAAGCTGTGTCCTACCAGTATCACTTTTTCTTCCGGTGGGATCGACTTCATCAAATCTGTTAATGGCTCCGAGTACTCTGCCATTGTTTGAATCTCCTCGATTTTCTTCGTGTTTATGCCTGATGCCGAAAGGTCGAGGGCCGTCACCCGATGACCCTCGGCCTCCAGCATAGGTTTAACCTTATACCAGCACCAAGCTCCATGGCACAAGCCATGTATCAGAACGAAATGCTTCTTCATTCTCTCAGAGATGGAGACTTGGAGAGAGAGAGAAGGGGGGGGGGTGACCTGTATTGGTGTTTGTTTTAGCTGGATCCTCACTTTTATAGATAAAAAATGGGTGGTAGGCAAGTTATATGGATTTTTCATCCTTACAAAAATGTCCTCACCCCGTGCTCACAATTAGTGGTGACAATCAGCCGAGTTTTTACAAGTTATGCGGGCTTAATTCGGTTTAAACCAACTTCGAACCAAGTTCAAGCCTAATTGATAGGCTCGTTTGCTAATCGAAACAAGTTTGAGCTTAATAAAGTTCGGCTCGTGAGACTTACGAACCTAATCAAACTTCTACATACATACATACATATACAATATTTTTATTTATATATAATAATAATAATAATAAATAATTATTATTTTTTTAATATCAAAGAAAAAATAACTTTTTATATATAATTTTTTACTTTTATAAAGCATTTGACTCAGTCAAGCTCGAGCTTATAAGCTTTTCACTCGAGCTCAAGTCTCTAGCTCAAACCTCATAATGTCTTAGTGAGCCAAGACTGAGCTTATGAGCTTTTTCACTCAAATCGAAGTCGAGCTCAAGTCTCTAACTTGAATCGAGCTCGAGCTGAAACTCGAGCCTTATCCTATCTTGACGAACTGAACTCAAATAACTAGCTATCGACTGAGCTCGTCTCGGCTCAAATCCACCTCTACTCACAACACTCCACTATTTTTGAATATCTTAATTTCCATGAATTAAAACTAGGGGTTCTTGTTGTTGATAAAGGCAACTTTTGGCCCCAAATATCAATAAAAGTAATTTTTTTTAATATAATCTCCAAAATAGGTTACATTTTTTAAAAATATCAAATCAGGGCAAAAATCCTATTCACCTTCTTCTTCCTTCGAACGATTCACGCGATCAGGACCTTATAGATCTCATCGTGCAGGTCTTGACACAATACCAACGATACTTGGAGGAGAAATCCAGAGCGGTTCACAGGGACGTGTTCCTCGTATTGTTGCCCCCTTGGTTCAGTTCCTTAGAGCAGGCCTTGTTCTGGATTAGCGGATTCAGACTTGTATTGACCAAAGTGCAGAGAGAGGAGACACTTCTCTTCGACTGGGAGGTCGGAAATTCCTTCGAGGTTTACTGGGGTGTCAGCTGTTGCTCGACTCCGATTGTTCAGCTAGCTGATTGTCGCCCTAGTTAAGGGCTAGGGGCTCGACGTGCTCATGTCGGCCCTAGTCCTCTGACACCCCAGCGAGGCGGTCACCTCGAGAGGGACCTCCTGCTCGGGGGCAGACTTCTTCTATACGCTGAGTGAGGTGGTCCAAACGATCAAGGACTGCCTGAAACTGCTCATAGGTGACCAGGTTCTGGTTGTTCCTAGTTCTTCACACCATAACTTTTGAACTTAGGAGGACTTAGAGATTTTCTTCGTGTGAGTTTTAGGGAATCGTCTCAACAATGTTTCCCACAAATGGCGTCAATTTTTGTTGCCCAGATTAGTCGAGGGCAACAGGGTAATTTCGCTCCCAAGTTCCGAAGGCAAGCTGAAGGTTTTGAGGATTCAAAGGAGGGTAAGCCAAGGCCGAGGAATGTAGACCGAGGCGAGATGCTCCCTTCGTGGAGTAAGGTAGAAGTCGAGGACTACAAATCGTCGGCTTGGTGACGAGGTCCCTGGAGATCCGAGATACTACAAAACAAGAGATGTTAGAAGCCTCGGGTGGAGACCCGAGGCGAAGGCTCCAACGCTCAAGTTAGCACGAGGAGTAAAGTGGGGGAAGGTGCAAACAAGGTCTCGGTGGTGGTCCTTGGATGCACTAGATCCACATGAGTAAATGCTAGTGAAGCAAGGTAGGTGCAAGAATTTAATTCAAGGCATTGGAAGTAAATGAGGGAGCCGGATCAAGATTCTGGGATCTGGATCTCTTGTCAAGGGAGAGTTACCTCATATTTATACTTGAGCGGTCCGGAGGCAGGTGGAGAGGAGAGTTACCTCATATTTATACTTGAGCGATCCGGAGGCAGGTAGAGATGAATGCATCAGATGAGAGTCATACGAAGTCAGGCAACAGATCCTTGTGAGTACGCCTAACTGCTCCGCGGTTGGCTTCGTACGAAGGCAGCAAGGCTCCCCCTATTGTGGCTGGCGTTGTCAGGCATTAGTGGGCCGGGCCTCTCAACCGTAATAGGCTGGGCCTGGCTAGCCAACATCAATTTGGTTTGTAGTGGGAATATCTCTCGTACTTATTTGTTATTATTCAGAGGAGAAATTTCGAATGCACAGTGAATGCGACTGTGAGGCGTTTGTTTGCGAGGAACTAGCAAATCCCATCACGTTTTTTGCACGGTCCCACCAACCGCAAAGCATGTTGATGCTGTATATGTTCCCAATGCAGTTGGTGTGTGGAGTGCTTTGTGAGGAAAAGTATCAAGATTCATAATCCATATAATATGAACCGGATTTGTTAGAAGCAAGAACTCTGAGATCACAGCATTCACCCTCACATCGGAATCATGTGTTTGGAGCTGAATGCCTATGCTGTGCTTTCAGAGTGTTGACATTGTATTTACTTTCACGAAATTCTGTCACCACTGCTCATGGCTTGCTCTGCATTAAACAGGAGAGCATGCTTATTTTATATATATATATAAGAGAGAGAGATTTCTTTTATATTGACAAACGGGCATTTAATCAAGCTCAGGGTGATATAGTGATAATGAAGGACTTTTGATGAATAAAATGATATATAATGATAAGGAAGAGAGTCGCATTGTATACCTGGGCTAGGGCTAGAAACCTAGAACAGGAAAATCAATTACACAGCTCAAGGGGTATTCTCCCCAAAAAACATGGGGGTAAATGAACCCCATAAACCTTCATGAAACAGTGAATCGGCTACTTGACTGGCCTCTCAAGTAGACCCCCATGTTTCGAGCAAGGTTTGGCTCAATGCAATGGCTGTTCAATAGGCTGTAGAACCAATGATCCATGTCATTATTTAAATACATAGGACTTGTACCTTTTACAGTGAGGCCTATGAATTTATTACAGACGAGGAACCTCGTCATTGGTTCCAACTAACCCGAATTTGTTTTATCTTGCCTGTCAATGCACAAAAATGTGATCATCAAAGTTAATTCAGCGACTCCACGGGAAAAGTAAAAATGACGTCACGGATTAAATTCCAACTTAATGGTTTCTGCGTATATACATTTTAATCTTGGCCCACATCTATTTCATCATTCGAAGGTTTTGATTTTTCTTATCTAATGACTTAAGATTTTAGGTTGAACAGTGCTCGGATGATCCATAGCACAAAAGGACATGTTGGATATTTATTTCACATTCAAAACAGTAGATGAACTATTCCACATGATATAAGATAGACAAGGAATGGTATTCAATCTAGCAGTTTTTTTGGTGAACATGGTTTTAAGACAACATATATAATAATATTATATATGTTGTCTAGGCCCAGCTCAGATTAATTATGGCCCAAGCCAGGCCCGGCTTTTCACCTATGATAAGGGCTACAATCTAGGCCCAGCTCAGATTCTGAGCCTAAGACTTTTTTTGTATAAATTTATTTTGTACATATATAATAATATTATATCATAATTTTCATATAATAATATGTAAATATAAAATAACATAAATACATATGCGGGAAAATCTATGATGCAGGAAAGATATGATATGGAAAAAGTTTTGATCAATCAAAACTCACCCATGAATTTTGATAAATAACACCTGATTTACTACCAAATTTATGATTTCAATTGATTGGTCAGATGTCTTTTGGATATCATGTCTTTTCCATATCATAGAACCCTACATTTTGAATATTTATAGATCTGCAGTGGAATTCAGAAATCTGCATTAGGTCTGTCCGTGCTTCTCCAAAAAAAACAATTATTTATTATGATAAAAGTCAAAACATGAAAATATTTTTATCCATGTATAATTACGGGAAGGCCAACAACCCCATACTAAAACAAGCTGTGTCATTAAGTCAATGGGCCTGTATGTGTGCCCTCTCATTAATCCTACGGACCTATTGACCAGTTATGGCATATAGCACCTTGCCCATATGGAGTATTTATAAGTAAAAAGACAAAATTCAATCTCTATCATATCTTTAATGTATCATAAATTTACTACATTTTTAAACGAGTTGAAATCAACTGCCAACAAAATATGTTCCAACACCCTATTAACTTGGTCTCACATCGCATATCTCACTGCGAAACACCACAAAAGTTGGATTCATCATATATGAGCTATGCGGAATCAGATGATGTTGATAGGTTGTTGGAACATGTTTTATTGGCTGGTGATTCAGAATCTTTTCAAATGTCATACTAGCACGTTAAATAACATTTATCCATAGAAGAAGTGAAAAAAAAACCTCAACAACAAACTTTATGAGACCCGGTGTGTCATAACAAGGAACACATAGGAGGGGTTGTGTAGTAGAAACTAGCAAGTTCATTTCTTATAAGACTAGTGCAAGACATTGCACTATGCATACCTTATATTATACACATTGTTTGGATTTTAATTTTATGACCTACACTGAACCTAAGGCAAGTATTCACTTAAAGTAATATAGATAAATAAGTGAATAATACTCCACCTAATAGCATTTGCCTGTTTTGATTAGTCAGAAAACAACAAAATAACCCCTCGATAAATGACTAATATATTAGTCACAAAGCTGCAAATTTGTCTCAAGTTGGGAAGCTGGTTCTTTTAAAATCGGCCCTTCAATCCATTCCTAATCATGCCATGTCTGATGTTTCACTTCTGTTGGACTTGAATGAAAAAAATTGTTAAAATTCAAAGGAAACTTTGGTGGTCTTTTGGAAAGAATTCTAAAGGTTTTTCTTGGACAAATTGGAATCAGTTCTGTTCTCCTATTTCGTATGGGGGATTGGGAGTTTGGAAAGCTAATGAAATAAATGTTTCTTTTCAATTAAAGTTAGCCTGGATTTTTATAAACCGAGATCACAGCCTGTGGGTGAAATTGTTGAGAAGTAAATATGTGCATTCTCATTGCATTTTTCCCTATACTGAAATCTAATTATTCTAGAGTTTGGAAAAGTATCTATAAATCTCTTTTTCTTCTCAAGAATAATCTAGTTTATAAACTGTCTTTGGATTCTCAGGAGAATATTTGGAATGTGCCTTAGATCCAAATTGGTGAAAGTTTTATTGTTCCTATTGGCCACGTTATTCGACAAGATGTAAATATCATGTTCAATAACCTTTTTGATTCGGAAGGAAATTGGAATTCCCAAGCAATTTCTCATTATCTTGGAGAAAGTTGGGCGGCTCATGTTTGGAATGTGCATATTTTTAGGAATTTTCAAACTGAAAGGTTTTGTTGGACTTTAGCAAAGAATGGGGTCTTTGAGTTTGAAGAATGCTTATCTAGCTATATGGCAAAGAAGGGAATTCCGATTACCTTTAATGCATGAGAAATTAATTAGGAAAGTTTGGAAACTAAAAAATTGCTCCTAGATATAAGTTGTTTGTATGGAGAGTGATCCATAACTTTGTTCCAGTTAATTCCTTTATGCATGTGAGAGGACTTGATGTTTTTATTCCCAGTGTCTTCTGTGATGATTTAAATGAGGATGTTTTTACATTTGTTCTTTAATTGTCCAATTGCTAGGGCTCTGTGGTTCAACTCTCCTTGGAATGTGAGGACTGAATTTTTTTTCTTACACCTAATTCGACTAACACTATTATTAGTATTTTGAATATTTTTTATGTAGGTATGGACAAAGCTAAGGTACTAACTTGGATGGCAATTTTTTGTTATTATGTGTGGATTGCTAGAAATAATTTTATTTTTAGAAACCAAACCTGATTGGTTGATAAATTGATATCTACTATTCGTGTGGTTTTTGAGAAGTCTTTCTATCTTTTGGGGGCAATTTTCTCAGAGGGACAGAATGGACAACTTTCTATCTTTTGTTTTCAAGAATTAAATATATTGTTAAAACTGGTAATATACCTGCACAAGCTATGACGAGCATGGCTAAATGTTGTGAAAATTATATTTTTGGGAAGGTGACCCCCCTCCCTGGTTGAATTGTGATATAGATGTAAATAGTTTCTTATAATAGTATATTTTAGCCATTAAAAAAATAATATATAGAAGAAAAAACAAAACATTACATCAACTGTGTTTGATTTAAAATACTATCAATTTGTATTAAAATGAGCAAGGTTTGATGTAGAAAGAGGAATGGTACCAAAAAAACAATTCAAGAGTAAAAGCATATAAGCACTTGACCGGTAATAGTGGGACAATTATTTGTTTTTTTTTTTTTTTTTTTGAGTGTTATGTAATTTTTCTTCAAATAATAGTAGGGCAATTATTTGGGCTGGCTAGGGTTTGAGGATTTTATTTAAAAAAAAAAAAAGAAATTTGAATGGCCCCAACCCCGTATCCCACTTGCATCCTTACACTGCAAATTTTCTAGAATAGAAAATTTAATTTCAAAAAAAATCCTCCTTTAAACTGAAATAAAATAATTTTATTTAAAAGATATGATACTAGAAAAATTTATTAACCAATCAATGGATTTTCATCAAAATTCACGAAAGTTTATGATTGATGAAATGCTTTTCAAGTATGGCATCATAGATATTTCCTTTTTTTGATAAATAGTCACATCACCTACAGTACCAACAGTGTAGTATGAATAAGATACAACACCTGTCATAGTTGGAAATTGGAATAAAAGTGTTGGAGAAAGTTCCTAATACTTGTCAGCTATCTCCTGTAAACAAAAGTAAAACTCAAGAGGCTTTGAGAGCATAACCATATGATCAGAACCCCTAATCACTTTCACCTCTTTGGTTGGATAATTATCTATCATCCACCACTGGAAGCTTTCGTCCATCACTTTATCTCCATCACATACCACAAAAACCCTCCTCACCGATCCATACCTCTCCTCCGATAACAATGCTGTGTCTTCATTCCATAAATCTTCTCCGAACAAAGCCGCCGGTCTCACCAGCAATGTACCCAGCGTAACATCCTATAACATTATTCCATATGACAAACCCATTAATTTTTATATTGATCAACCAAATCGTGTCGTTTGTCTTGTTTATGGAAATTTAATTAGTACTTACCTCCGGCTGGCAGCAGTTATACATTCTCGGTGCCAAATACTCCGGGCCAAATGTTATTGAAGTCGGAATAAGGCTCTCCGGCCGAGGACCCAGAGTAAAATTTATTCCCGATAAAGATTCCGGTGGCGTTCTTCCAAATAACTGACGATCAGAATTCAGAGGGGAGAAAGTGAAAAGGGATATTTAAAATTTTGATTTGTTTGTTGCAGGTAACAACAATTAAGAATTCACCTCTTGTAGAATGGCTGCAGGAGGAGATGCAGTGTTGGGCATGATGGCGGTGGCGAAAACAGCGACGGAAATCTTCCGGGAGAAGCTCTCCATGGCTAGGGAAATAGCTATGCCGCCGAGACTGTGACCCACAAGGATCACCCTTTCTTCTTCAGGGAGAGCGGCCATGAAGTTCATCAGAGGTAGCACGTATTCGAAAACCGACGCAATCTGATCCAGCTTCTTTGGGTTGACGCCACTGGCTCCCAGATCTAGTGCTGTCACTCGGTAACCTGCAGATTTCAGCAACGCCAGCAGTTTGTACCAACACCATGCTCCATGACCAGCACCATGAACCAGAACAAAATGCTTCGAGCCACCCATTAATTAATCAATTGCTTGCTTCTGCGGTTTCTATTCTACTTAATCGAATTCATTTGCTATTTGGATTTGCTATAAATATACTAGCATTTTCTCACACCGGTCTCCTCTTCTCTCTTTTTTTACACATTTGAAAAATTATTATCAAAATAAAAATCAAAACTTTTATAGAATCCCAAGTCTGATATATCTTAATTATCTTCTCAAAAGTACATAATTATCTTCTCAAAGTACATAATTATCTTCTCAAAAATCCTCTCTTATGTCTTAATTTTCTCTATTAAAATTTACAGAGAAATACGGATACATCCAATGCAGATCTCTGATTCCCACATGCACAGATATAAACAATCAAAACGTCCAAAAACCACACCTTATGCATCCATACCCGCCTGTGAATTGTCATCAATTCCGAATTGGCACCTACCCCAAATATACTTTGAACCTACAAATTCTGACAATGGGGGTATGGGTCATTATCCCTAAAATTTATCATTACTTTTCTTCAAATCATTCTTAATCCCCCCTCTCACCTCTTTTAATTTTACCTTTTCATGTTTCAAAATTAAAAAACCTCTTATGTCTTAATTTTCTTTACTAGCGGGGGAGCGAAAACTAAATAATAGAAGGGGTCATTTACTAAAATAACCCTTATAGTTTCATAGATTTACTAAAATCTACCATATAGTAAAAATTTTACTAAAACACCACTAATAATTTGCAATCGATTTAACCAATCTTCCATTAGATGACAATGGAAAATGATAGTGTTAACCCTAATTTTCATTTAAATAAATTTAATCAAAAGAAAATAAAAATAAAAATACTATTTTTGCCCTTTATAAGACACGGACAACCACTCTATTAGCTATATTTGGTTAGTTTTGTTTTCTATAAAAAAAAAGTGTTAAGTGTATTTTTTGGAATAAAAAATCATGGGTCTAATGGCAAAACAAACACTCCTTAATGAAAGGTTGATTAAGTAAATAAGTTCTAAAATATATGGGATGTTTTAATAAAATGAAAACTATAAGGTAGGTTTAAGTAAATATGTAAAACTATACGATTTGTTCTATTAAATGACCCTAATGGAATCACATAAGAGTAAACAATTGTTTTATATTTTCAACTTTTTAAATAATTAAAAATTATGCATATTTTATATACTACTTTTAATAAATTTTGTATAATACAAAAATAACATTAATTATTTTCAATTAGGTTTATTCATCAAACTGATGAAACCGACCAACCCAAGTAATCGAATTCATTTGCTATTTGGATTTGCTATAAATATACTAGAACGAGGAGTGTGGACTGTGGAGGGATCTCTCTCTCTCTCTCTCTCACCATTTTCTCACACCGGGTCTCCTCTTCTCTCTTTCTTTACACGTGTGAAAAATTATTATCAAAATAAAAATCAAAACTTTTAAATTATTCTATCATATAGTCTGATATATCTTATATATTTTGTAGAATCCCAAGTCTGATATATCTCAAAGTACATAATTATCTTCTCAAAAATCCTCTCTTATGTCTTAATTTTCTCTATTAAAATTTACAGAGAAGTACGGATACATCCAATGCAGATCTCTGATTCCCACCTGCACAGATATAAACATTCAAAACGTCCAAAAACCACACCTTATGCATCCATACCCGCCTATGAATTGTCATCAATTCCGAATTGGCACCTACCCCAAATATACTTTGAACCTACAAATTCTGACAATGGGGGTATGGGTCATTATCCCTAAAATTTATCATTACTCTTCTTCAAATCATTCTTAATCCCCCCTCTCACCTCTTTTAATTTTACCTTTTCATGTTTCAAAATTAAAAAACCTCTTATGTCTTAATTTTCTTTACTAGCGGGGGAGCGAAAACTAAATAATAGAAGGGGTCATTTACTAAAATAACCCTTATAGTTTCATAGATTTACTAAAATCTACCCTATAGTTAAAATTTTACTAAAACACCACTTATAATTTGCAATCGATTTAACCAATCTTCCATTAGATGACAATGGAAAATGATAGTGTTAACCCTAATTTTCATTTAAATAAATTTAATCAAAAGAAAATAAAAATAAAAATACTATTTTTGCCCTTTATAAGACACGGACAACCACTCTATTAACTATATTTGGTTAGTTTTGTTTTCTATAAAAAAAAGTGTTAAGGGTATTTTTGGAATAAAAAATCATGGGTCTAATGGAAAAACAAACACTCCTTAATGAAAGGTTGATTAAGTAAATAAGTTCTAAAATATATGGGATGTTTTAATAAAATGAAAACTATAAGGTAGGTTTAAGTAAATATGTAAAACTATACGATTTGTTCTATTAAATGACCCTAATGGAATCACATAAGAGTAAACAATTGTTTTATATTTTCAACTTTTTAAATAATTAAAAATTATGCATATTTTATATGCTACTTTTAATAAATTTTGTATAATACAAAAATAACATTAATTATTTTCAATTAGGTTTATTCATCAAACTGATGAAACCGACCAACCCGAGTAATTGAATTCATTTGCTATTTGGATTTGCTATAAATATACTAGAACGAGGAGTGTGGACTGTGGAGGGGTCTCTCTCTCTCTCTCTCTCACCATTTTCTCACACCGGGTCTCCTCTTCTCTCTTTCTTTACACGTGTGAAAAATTATTATCAAAATAAAAATCAAAACTTTTAAATTATTCTATCATATAGTCTGATATATCTTATATATTTTGTAGAATCCCAAGCCTGATATATCTCAAAGTACATAATTATCTTCTCAAAAATCCTCTCTTATGTCTTAATTTTCTCTATTAAAATTTACAGAGAAGTACGGATACACCCAATGCAAATTTCTGATTCCCACCTGCACAGATATAAACATTCAAATCATCCAAAAACCACACCTTATGCATCCATACCCGCCTGTGAATTGTCATCAATTCCGAGTTGGCACCTACCCCAAATATACTTTGAACCTACAAATTCTAATAATGAGGGTATGGGTCATTCTCCCTAAAATTTATCATTACTCTTCTTCAAATCATTCTTAATCCCCCCCCCCTCTCACCTCTTTTAATTTTACCTTTTCATGTTTCAAAATTAAAAAACCTCTTATGTCTTAATTTTCTTTACTAGCGGGGGAGCAAAAACTAAATAATAGAAGGGGTCATTTACTAAAATAACCCTTATAGTTTCATAGATTTACTAAAATCTACCCTATAGTTAAAATTTTACTAAAACACCACTTATAATTTGCAATCGATTTAACCAATCTTCCATTAGATGACAATGGAAAATGATAGTGTTAACCCTAATTTTCATTTAAATAAATTTAATCAAAAGAAAATAAAAATAAAAATACTATTTTTCCCTTTATAAGACACGGACAACCACTCTATTAGCTATATTTGATTAGTTTTGTTTTCTATAAAAAAAAAAGTGTTAAGGGTATTTTTTGGAATAAAAAGTCATGGGTCTAATGGCTAAACAAACACTCCTTAATGAAAGGTTGATTAAGTAAATAAGTTCTAAAATATATGGGATGTTTTAATAAAATGAAAACTATAAGGTAGGTTTAAGTAAATATGTAAAACTATACGATTTGTTCTATTAAATGACCCTAATGGAATCACATAAGAGTAAACAATTGTTTTATATTTTCAACTTTTTAAATAATTAAAAATTATGCATATTTTATATACTACTTTTAATAAATTTTGTATAATACAAAAATAACATTAATTATTTTCAATTAGGTTTATTCATCAAACTGATGAAACCGACCAACCTGAGTAATCGAATTCATTTGCTATTTGGATTTGCTATAAATATACTAGAACGAGGAGTGTGGACTGTGGAGGGGTCTCTCTCTCTCTCTCTCTCTCTCTCTCTCTCTCTCTCTCACCATTTTCTCACACCGGGTCTCCTCTTCTCTCTTTCTTTACACGTGTGAAAAATTATTATCAAAATAAAAATCAAAACTTTTAAATTATTCTATCATATAGTCTGATATATCTTATATATTTTGTAGAATCCCAAGTCTGTTATATCTCAAAGTACATAATTATCTTCTCAAAAATCCTCTCTTATGTCTTAATTTTCTCTATTAAAATTTACAGAGAAGTACGGATACACGCAATGCAGATTTCTGATTCCCACCTGCACAGATATAAACATTCAAAACGTCCAAAAACCACATCTTATGCATCCCATACCCGCCTCTGAATTGTCATCAATTCCGAATTGGCACCTACCCCAAATATACTTTGAACCTACAAATTCTGACAATGGGGGTATGGATCATTCTCCCTAAAATTTATCATTACTCTTCTTCAATTCATTCTTAATCCCCCCTCTCACCTCTTTTAATTTTACCTTTTCATGTTTCAAAATTAAAAAACCTCTTATGTCTTAATTTTCTTTACTAGCGGGGGAGCGAAAACTAAATAATAGAAGGGGTCATTTACTAAAATAACCCTTATAGTTTCATAGATTTACTAAAATCTACCATATAGTTAAAATTTTACTAAAACACCACTTATAATTTGCAATCGATTTAACCAATCTTCCATTAGATGACAATGGAAAATGATAGTGTTAACCCTAATTTTCATTTAAATAAATTTAATCAAAAGAAAATAAAAATAAAAATACTATTTTTTCCCTTTATAAGACACGGACAACCACTCTATTAGCTATATTTGGTTAGTTTTGTTTTCTATAAAAAAAAAAGTGTTAAGGGTATTTTTGGAATAAAAAATCATGGGTCTAATGGAAAAACAAACACTCCTTAATGAAAGGTTGATTAAGTAAATAAGTTCTAAAATATATGGGATGTTTTAATAAAATGAAAACTATAAGGTAGGTTTAAGTAAATATGTAAAACTATACGATTTGTTCTATTAAATGACCCTAATGGAATCACATAAGAGTAAACAATTGTTTTATATTTTCAACTTTTTAAATAATTAAAAATTATGCATATTTTATATACTACTTTTAATAAATTTTGTATAATACAAAAATAACATTAATTATTTTCAATTAGGTTTATTCATCAAACTGATGAAACCGACCAACCCAATCAACTCGACCCGAGTTGGTTGGTTTTCTAGTATTTTAGGTCGGCTTTGGTTGAAAAATTTCTTAATTCGAAAAAGTTGGATCAATTTCACTTTGGCCATTTGTAAACCAACCAAAATCGAACAACCTAACCATGGATATATATTAATATTTTATATTTTAAATATAATTTTTAATATGGAAAAGTGGAAATTTTCTCATATTTCTTAGTCTAAAATGTTTTATATCATAAATCTAACTTTTAAATTTATTTTTTAATAATTGCACAATAATTTTTAAAATTAAATTTAATTTTTAAGTTTAAATCTTTTGAACCGACTAATGAAACCAAAAAATCGACCCAAACCGATACAACTTGAGTGGGTCGGTTTTCACAAAAAGTCAATCGGTTTCTGCTTACCAACTCCCCAACCTGACCACATCAATTTGGTTGACCAAATAGCCTACGACCGAACCGAACCAACTCATGAATACTCATAATTTCAGTTAAATTAATAGTCACATCTCTAATAAATAGCAATAATTTAATCTCCAATAGTTATTGAAATTATATAGCAAAAATACACAATTATTGAAAATATTGAAAATGAAAATAATACAATAAGTACTAAAAATATATTAACTTAGTCAATAAATAGTATAATCTCAAATAATAGTTTAATCTCTAATAAATATTAATCAATAAGTTATAACAAAAATACAATAAATTAAATTTAAAAACTTCACAAATTGTAGTTTAATCTCCAATAATTATTGAAAGTTTTCTACTAAATAAAAAAACAAAATAAATTTCTACATAATCATTGAACATACATTTATCACAAAAACAACAAATAATTACTGAAATACAATAAATATTAATTTTAGTATATATTATTATATAATAGATACAGATTAAGAGTTTAAAATTATTATTAATAAATATTAATTTTTTTGAAAGTTATTTTCTCGAATTATTACTTGATATAAGTGAAATTATTTATTTATAATATTATGTAAAAATATTAAATTATTATTAATTTCAATATTATGTTATAATTATTTTTCTACTTTTTAGAAAATTTTAAAATTTATTACATAATTCCTTTATTTTAACTATTTAAAATATAGTTATGTTGAATATTTTGTTATTTAAAATACCCAGTCATTTAAATACTTAAATAATATGTAAAATATTTACATTTTAAAATATTAGTTATATATGGAATTTAATTATCCATAAAATCATAATTTATACTATTATTACAAAATTTCATCATTAATTTTGTAATATATTAAATTATTATTAACTTCAATATTATGTTATAATTATTTTTCTTCTTTAAAGAAATTTTTTTAACTTATTACATAATTCCGTTATTTTAACTATTTAAAATCTAGTTATGATAAATATATAGTTATTTAAATATTTAAATAATCTATAAAATTTTTAAAATTTTTTTATTTGAATTTTATTTATTTAAAGCTATTACATATTATTAAATGTTTGAAAAACATTTAAATTGATGATCTGGAAAAACATAATTTAAATTGTTAGAACATAATTTCGTGATATATTTCATAAAAATATAAAATTATTTATCAGATAATTTCGTTATTTTAACTATTTAAAATATAGTTATGATAAATATTTAGTTATTTAAATATTTAAATAATCTATAAAATATTTGAATTTTTTTGTTATTTGAATTTTATTTATTTAAAAATATTATATATTATTAAATATTTTAAAAGCATTTAAATTGATAATCTGGAAAAGTATAATTTAAATTCTTGGTACATAATTTCGTGATATATTTTGTAAAAATATAAAATTATTTTTTGTGTTTTTAATAAATATTTTAAAGTCATTATATAATTTTGTTGGAATATTTAATTAACTCTTAAATTTTTTAATCCAAACTTTCTTTAGTTAGATATAGATAAAAAGTAGGGGAGAGGATAAATAGGAATTAGAGATAATTTAGGAGAGAAGCTCTCTACTAAATTAGAGATAATTGTGGAGATAAATAGGAATTAGAGATAATTTAGAAGATAAATAGGAATTAGAGATAATTCTGGAAAAAAGTGGGGGAGGTAGTTTAGAATAAATTTTAGAAGAAATTATTTACGTTATTAGGAAAGTGCATCTCATTGGTTGTTCAAAAAATGACATAGAATAAAAAATATACAAAAATTAAAGGAGAAAATTTATTGACCGCTTTATTTTAATATATATATATATATATATATATTAGAATCCATCATTATTCTTTTTCTAGTAAAATTAAATCATTTTTAATTCTCTCACCTGATCCCCCCCCATCTCTCTCTCTTACTTAATATTGGGACTATTATTTAAATCCCTTATTTCCTACTAAATACCTTTGAATTGAAACACATTTAACCCTCTGATAGATAGAACATGGGTATATAAATTAGATGAATTGGCTGGATTAAAGGCGAGCCTAAAGAAGACCTTTGGCTTGACTAAATTTAAATTTCTATTCAACCTTATGCATTTGCAGTGGAGTGATGAATCAACACCCGTGCAGTAAAAATATTGATTACCAAAATGCCCCAAACATTAAACCTCGGAAAACCAGTAAACTTTACTTGGACGGTTGGACCATTCCGTCTTTTGAACTCTATTATTAGCAGATATTTTGAGAAAGATTGCGTAGATAGAGACAGAGTGAAGTCTAACTAACTAATCAGCCCAATGGACATTGGAAAGTGAAACTCTTCCGAGTTCCGGTCCCAGGACTGTCTGTCGATGATATGGGTCAATCTGACAGACCCAATTAACCAATCCAATCTGACTTAATGGGTACGTTGTTCTGGGTTTGAGTCCTGATTATAGATTGACTAGGTTCAGAATCGAACTTTTGTTTTTGGATCCGAATATTAAGCACATCAAAAAATCCCCCAACATTCTATACAAGCGTTTCATCATTTTAAATGTAAAAAACTTCACATAAAATGTCTAAAATTGTCATTTTATGATGAACAAACAACTTTTTGGATATATGGTCGTATTATAGAGAGGTATGGCCTATTAATTAAAATCCAGGTCTTGTCAAGTCCGACCGGAATCGGAATCAGAACCTCAAAGTTTTCAATTCTGCCCCTGTTAAAAAAACTTCCATATGATGACATCTTTAAACTGGTTCTGTCATATAATTAAACCGGTTCTGTCATAAGAACTTCCATATGATGACATCTTTAAATCAAATCATCCTCGCTAGCAATTATGATTTATGAATTATATCTAATAAAACATGAACAAATTCATGGTAGTTCACAGTACCTAAATATTGCATCAAACAAGAACAAAACTCACGAAAACAAAATTGCCATGCCACTTGAATGAGTGCCTGAAATGTCAAATTCAAGATGAATGCAAGAACGATCAGATTCTGGGGTGTGAAGTTCTCTCCGCACAACCACATTAGACCTTCATGATTCAGATTTGAAAAGTACTATACTGAACTTAAACTCCAGAATTCTTAACTTCCACCAGTACCTGCATGGATGTTGAATATCATATACAGCATGACCATTTGCATTACTTTAGTTATTGCCTTTTACTGGCACATCTGCAGGATCATAAAATATGACCCGGTACTCTGGAACAGCAGCAGTGTAAGGATTGGAAACAGATGTATCATCCTCATCCCTCAGCAGGCCATACCAACTCTCGCCTATAACAACAATAGGTGAAGCCATGCCAAACATTTTAATACAAACATAATGAAGAAAGTAAGGATGAAGCAGAAAAATATATCAATTCAAAAAAGCAAGAGAAATTCGTAGTACCATGCTGCAATGTCATCTTCAATACACTGATCATCATCTCCAAGGCCCACAGGGACAAGTCGTTTCCCACCTATTAAAGCAAGAAAGCTTTATAAGAAGTCAAGATAAGAGCTATAGATTTGACTGGGTAGATAATACAAAATTTCATATATTGAATATGATGGAGGGTGATTTGGCCCGACCTCGTAATAAGGGGACACGTGGATATGACTCGACATAGGTGATAACTCAGCATAGCCAGCTCACTACAAAGTGATACTCCACTACCCCGAACTAAGGGTTCTTCGAGATGAAATCATCCCGAGCTAAGGACACCTCGATATCAGGTCGCGGCACCAGTACATAAATCAGTTCGAGGTGTACGACCTTTAGCTCGAGAACATCATTTCGAGGTAGAAACTAGCTCGGGTATACCGATCTGCCCTCAATATAATCCCGAGAGTCACTCCAACGGTTCCTAAATTTTGCAGGATCACACCTTGTAACAGCTAAGCATTATCTCCCCGTCCAATTCGGGCGGAAGTGATTAACCTTATCAACCGATAATGTTATTTCCAGTTAACACGAAAAAAGATTCTATCATGGCAATAATCTCATAACTACTCCGCGAAGCCCGCGAGGACTCCATTATATAAAGGCCTCCCTCCAAGGGCCTAGGGTACGCACGCAATTACTGCTTACTAGCTCTCTTGCTTTCTAATCACTTTCAGCTCACACATACTGACTTAAGCATCGAAGCGACCTCGTCGGATAAAAATCCCGGGTTCTCTGATTCTTTCTATGCAAATTCTCCACATCCATCATCTACTGGGAGCCAAATCGCTTCCAACTAGAAGCAGCCAGATTGCGTCGCTTCAGTATATACTTTCTAATGTGATTTATGCATTTTCGTTAGCTTAACAAATACATACCAATATAATGATGCATGTATTAATTCATGTGTAAAAAATATTCTTCACACAGATCTAGTGGTGGATCAAATTTAGATAACTTAACAAACAAATGAGTATGCTTAACTAGTCAAAATTCTACTAAAGAATAATGAGGGCATATTGATAACAAGTAGCTGCATTAACTCGATCTGTTCACACTTCAGAAGTTGTGTTCAGTATTTCTGCTTTAAATTAAGTGGCTATGCCTCATAAGCTTACCACAAGCATTCATCAGGCATGGCAGTGTTATAAGGAAAAAGCAATGACAAAGCCAAACATATATTCTTGAAAACAAATTGTCAAACGAAAATCTGATTAATTGGCTGCTTGTAGCTAACAAAGTACTGAATTTATTTGACTGAATACCTAACCAACCACCCAACAGCAATAACAATAGAAAAAATACCAGGTACTACAAGCTTGGATGCTTTTTAATCTGCATAGTATTATGCAGGGGGAGATGTTCCCAATTCACGGGGGTGGTGTATTGTGAGTAAGTATGGGCAAGAGATCCGGAGTCCTCCTAGCTTGGATGCTTTTTAATCTGGAGCCAACAGGTAGAACTTGGACCACAAGCAATTCCCCACGTCTGTCGTTTTCATATTTGTATATGTACAAATTTATTTTTTATATATTTAAATTTATCTAAAAATCATTTATTTTATATAATACTAGCGGGATCTAGGGGACCTGTGCAATGTACAGGTTCTATTAAGCGAAAGTTAAACAATAGAAATTCATAAGAATATATAACTGTTTTATATTTTAACTTTTTAATAATCAATCCGATTGAATTCGATCCAAATTGATCAATTTTCTAATATTTTCGATTAGCTTTGGTTTAGCAATTTTCCAACCCGACCAAGTTAGGTTAGTTTCGGTTTAGCCATTTATAAACCGATCAAAACTTAATCAACTCGACCATAAATGCATACAAATTTTATATTTTAAATATAATTTTTTAATACGAGAAAGTGGGAAAACTCTCATATATTAGTCAAAAATATTTATATCATAAACTTAAATTTTTAATTTATTTTTAATAATGCCACTGTAATTTATTATATTTATTTTTATTTTTTAAGTTTAAATGTTTTGAACAAGCAAACCAAACCAAAAATAGACCCAAACCGATACAACCCAAGTTGGCAGGTTTACACTAATGGTAAATTGGTTTCGGGTGACAAACTCTCAACTTAATCAGGTCAATTTGGTTGGTAAAATAGCCTCCAACTAAATAAAAATAGTTTAATCAATTTCCTTGAACACTCCTAAGTCCTAATTCTCTAATAAATAAAAATAGTTTAATCTTCACTAATTATTAAAAAATTTATGGCACAAATACACAATTTATTGAAAATAAATTTATAATAAAAATACAATAGATATCTACTAAAAATGTATTAAATTACTCAATAAAATAGTGTAATCTCAAATAATAGTTTAATCTTTAATAAATAACAATCAAAAAATTATAAAAAATACATAATTACTAAAATAAATAATAAATACAACAAATTAAATTTCAAAAGTTAAATAATACTTGTTTAATATCCAATAATTTTTATATTAAATAACAAAATAAAAATAAATTTATAAATAATTATTGAAAATATTTATCAAAAAATACAATAAATAATTACTGAAGATAAAATAAATATTAATTTTCAGTATATATAAATATATAATGGCACAATTATTGTAAAATTGTTACTAATAAATATTAATTTTTTTGAAATTATTTTCTATAATTATTAATTTATAAGTGAAATTAGTTATTTACAATATTGTTTAGTTATTTAAATAATATTGGTATTTAAATTTTTAAAATATTAATTATTTATTGAATTTATTAATCCATAAAATTATAATTAGTACTATTATTAAACAGATCGTTATTAATTTTGTAAAGAATTAAATTATTATTAATATGAATATTATGAAATATATTATAATTATTTTTTAATTTTAACAAATTTTAAATTTATTACATAATTTTGTTATTTTATCTAATTTAAAATTTGTCATGTTAAATATTTTGTTATTTAAAATTTTAAATAATATGTAAAATTTTTAAAATTTTTCATTATTTGAATTTTAATTATTTTAATGTTATTACATGATATTAAATATTTTTTTATATAATTATTTAGTTATTTTTAATGTTTTGTTGTTTAATATATTTAGTTATTGAAATATTTAAATAATTTTTTTATTTTTTAATGTTAATATTTTATTATTTGAATAACATTTAAATTGAATAATTCATAAAATTATAATTTATATTGTTACTACATAATTTCATGTTGAATTTTGTAAAAGTATAGAATTATTAATAATATATTATTAAATCTTTAGTAATTAATTTTTCTGTTTTGAATAAATATTTTAAAGTTAGTATATAATTTCCTTATAATATTTAAATAATTCTGAAACTTTTGAATTGAAACTTTCTTTAGATAGATGTAAGGTTCAAAGTATCGACATGTATCGGCACGTATCGGCCGATACGTATCATTCCGAGACCCCTCCGATACGCCCCTATAGTGGTTGTATGGGAGGTTTAAATGGTTCAGGGGGTGGAGGAGCCCTAAACCGCCCCCCTTGAACTGGTTTTAGAAAAAAAATAAAAAAAAAAGTAAAGAAAAGACAGTATCGATTCGCCCGATACGCCCCTACCGACGTATCGGGCGTATGGATACTTTGAACCTTGGATAGATGTAGATAAAAAGTGAAGGAGAGGATAAATATGAATTAAAAATAGTATAGGAGAGAATCTCTTTACTAAATTAGAGATAATCTAAGAGATAAATAGGAGTTAGAGATAATTTAGGAGATAAATAGGAATTAGATACAATTTAGGAGAAAGTGGTGTCACTTGGCTAAACATTAGAAAAGCAAATCCCTCTTTCTTTATGGTTGCTAGAAATAGTTTAGCTTATGTTATTTCCTTATTGCTTTAATGGGTAATTATGTTATTTCTTTATGCATCTCCTTGCTCCAAACCCCCTTCCTAATTTTCTATTTTTTGAATTTTTTATCTTTTAATTCCACATAATCTCTATCAATATAAATATATTAAGCTGAAATGTGTACATAAGAAGGACTGAGGATGAGGGAAATGGAATCTAACAGTATTTTTTGCCTTTTTTCATGGAAATTACAAGAATGTCACTCTCTACAAACTCTCTTCTACTTTTTTTTCAAATTACAAGAATGCCATTCTCTCCTACCAATCCTCTCTCTCTTGCTTTTTTCTTTCAAATTACAAGAATGCCATCTCTCCTTATAAATTACAAGAATGCCACTCTCTCTCTAACTGAGGGAGACCTCAACTCAACATCTTGGCTGCTAGGAGACCTGCAATCAAAGGTAGTTGAGTTCAAGCCGAGCCGAGCCCGAACTTCTGAGCTCAATCTCAAGTCTCTAATTGGAATCAAGCTCAAGCTAGACGACGCCTCGACCACTTAAGGAGACCTCGGCTCAGCACCTCAATCACTAAGGGAAATCTTGGCTCAGCACCTCAATAATTAAGGGAGACCTCAGCTCAGCACCTTGTCAACTAAGGAAGAGCCTAGCTCAACACCTCGCCTGGAGATCAAATCAGCCCCCCACAACGTCCCACAGCACATCCCTATCGTGTATTGGGAACATCTCCCAATGATAATACCATAAATGATGATGTCATTATCGGGAGATGTTCCCAATACACAGTAGAGATGTGCTGTGGGACATTGTGGGGAGCTGATTTGAACTCACCTCACTTGCTAGGGAAACCTCAGCTCGACACTTCAGCAGTTGAGGGAGACCCCGATTTGGCACCTCAGCAATTGAGGGAGACCTCAGCTCGGCACCTCAGCTGCTTGAGAAACCTACAATCGAAGGTAGTCGAGCTCGAACTTTTGAGCTCGAGCTCAAGTCTCTAATTCGAATCGAGCTCGAGCCTGATAGTTTATGAGCAAGCCCCTGCAACGCAAGGCCCCCTCCGGTAGTTTATATAGATTTTGTGGAATTAAAAAATCAAAAAAATAGAAAATTAGGAAGGGGTTTGGAGCAAGGAGATGCATAAAGAAATAACAAGGCCTATGCATCAGGGAAATGGAATCAAACAGTATTTTTTGCCTTTTTTTCATAGAAATTAGAAGAATGCCACTCTCTACCAACTCCTCTCTCTCTCTCTCTCTCTCTCTCTCTCTCTCTCTCTCTCTCTCTCTCTCTTTTACTTTTTTTCTTTCAAGTTACAAGAATGCCACTCTCTTTCTTACAAATTATAAGAATGTCATCTCTCTCTCCTTATAAATTACAAGAATGCCACTCTCTCTCCAACTGAGGGATACCTCAGCTCGGCATCTCGACTACTAGGGAGCCTGCAATCAAAGGTAGTCGAGTTTGAGTTGAGCTAAGCAAGCTCAAGTCTCTAATTCGAATCAAGCTTGAGCTAGATGACACATCAACCACTAAGGGAGACCTCGGCTCAGCACCTCCGTCACTGGGGAGATCTCAGCTCAGCACCTCAACATTTGAGGGAGACCTTAGCTCGACACCTTGTCAACTAAGGTAGACCTTAGCTCGACTCCTCGCTTGCTAGGGAAACCTCAGCTTGACACTTCAGCAGCTGAAGGATACCTCAATTTGGCACCTCGGCAATTGAGGGAGACCTCGACTCGGAATCTCGACTCGCCACCTTGGCTACTTGAGAGACCTGTAATCATGGGTAGCCGAGCTCGAACTTCCGAGCTTATGACTCGAGCTTAGCTCAAGCTCGAGCTCAAGTCTCTAATTCGAATCGAGCTTGAACCTAATAGTTTATGAGTGAGCCCCAGCAACGCAGGGCCCCCTCGCTAGTTACCCATTAAACCAATAAGGAAATAACATAGGCTTAACTATTTCTAACAACCATAAAGGAGGGATTTGCTTTACTAATGCTCAACCAAGTGGCACCACTTTCCCCCACTTTCTTCTAAATTTTCTCTAATTCTTATTTATCTAGTAAATTATCTCTAACTCCTACTTATCTCTTAAAATATCTCTAATTTAGGTGGCGTTTAATTGAACTTTTTAGACGTATTTTCAGACCTCAAACCCATTTGGTGTCACCTCTTAAAACTAATCTGAATTTTGTTTTCAGATCTAGAAACCATAACGTGTGGGCTAGCTCTTAACGCTCTCAGACGCAATAGAGTCAATGCATGATTGAAATTACCCTTCAACTTTTTTCAAAATGACACACTTTACCCCTATGTAACTGTAACCCAAAAAACCAATATCATTCATGTTTTTGCCCGCAGGGACGAGAAGGAAGAACCCTACTCGTGTTTTCGCTCTCTCGTGAATCCATTCGACCTTTCTCTCTCTCTTGTCTTCATACCACCGCCGTTGCAAGTCTCAGCAGCGATGATTCTCTCTCTCTCTCTCTCTCTCCCCCCCCGTGTCTTCCTACCACCGCCGCTGCAACTTGCAGCAATGGTGGTTGAGTAATAATAATAATAATAATAATAATTATCTTAATATTACTATTACTATTATATTATTATTATTATTATTATTATTATTATTATTATTATTTATTTTTACTAATTATTAATTATTAATTATCTTAATATTTTTGTTAAACATTAATTATTTTTATTAATTATAATTGTGTTATTTATAATTATTAATTAGTTTTAGTAACTATTATTTATTTTATAATTTTTATTCGTGTTATTTCACTATTATTAATAATTAAATAATTAATTATTAATTTTTATTGATTATTTTAGTTTTTATTAAATTTTAATCATTTTAATATTCTTTTATTAGTGATTAGTTATGTTTATTAATTTTTATTGTGTTATTTATAATTATTAATTATTTTTAGTAATTATTGTCAACTATTATTTATTTTATTATTTTTATTCGTGTTATTTCAATATTATTAATAATTTTCAAACTTCAGATTTCAGATTTATCAAATGCCACCTTAGTAGACAGGTCCCCTCCTCAACTATGTAATTCCTATTTTTACTCTCCCCCACTTTTTATCTACAACTATTTAAAGAAAGTTTCAATTAAAAAAGTTCAGACTTATTTAAATATTATAACGAAATTATATACTAACTTTAAAATATTCATTTAAAACCCAAAATTTAATTCTAAAAGGTTTAATAATATTTATATTATTAATAGTTCTATATTTTTATAAAATTCATCATGAAATTATGTAGTAACAATATAAATTATAATTTTACAAATTATTCAATTTAAATATTATTCAAATAACAAAAATTAAAAAATAAAAAATAAAACATTATTTAAATATTTCAATAACTAAATATCTTAAATAACAAAACATTAAAAATAGCTAAATAATTATATAAAGAATATTTAATATTACATAATAACATTGCAATAAATAAAATTAAAATAACGAAAATTTCTAAAATTTTACATATTATTTAAATATTTAAATAAGGAAAAAAAATAACATGAGTAAATTTTAAATAATTAAAATAACGAAATTATGTAATAAAATTTAAAAAAAAAATCTTAAAGATAGAAAATAATCATAATAGAATTCATAGTATTCATATTAATAATAATTTAATATTTTACAAAATTAATGATGAATTATGTAAAAATAGTAAGAATTAGAATTTTATGGATTGTTAAATTCAGTAAATAAGTAATATTTTAAAATTTTAAATAACAAATTTATTTAAATAACTAAATAGTATTATAAATAACTAATTTCACTTATATCAGTTAAATAATAGAAAATAACTTTCAAAAAAATAATAGTTATTAGTAATAATTTTACAATAATAGTGTATATACATTATATTTATATATATATACTAAAATTAATATTTATTTTATTTTCAGTAATTATTTATTGTATTTTTTGATAAATACTATTTCAATAATTATTTATAAATATATTTTTGTTTTGTTATTTAATAGTAAATTTTCAATAATTATTGGAGATTAAACAACCATTATTTAACCTTTGAAATTTAACTTATCGTATTTATTATATTTTTTTATAAATTTATTTTTTGTATGTATTTTTATAATTTATTGATTAATATTTATTAGAGATTAAACTATTATTTGAGATTACACAATTTATTGACTAATTTAATATATTTTCAATATTTATTGTATTTTTATTATAAATTCATTTTCAATTAATGTGTATTTTGCTATATTTTTCAATAATTATTGGAGATTAAACTATTGTTATTTATTAGAGAATTAGGAGTGTTAAAGGACAGGTACATTCAGTTGTAGGCTGTTTTGCCAACCAAATTGGCTTGGTTAAGTCGGGAGCTTGTCACCTGAAACCAATTGATCATTAGTGAAAACCCGCCAACTCGGGTTGTATCAATTTGGGTCTATTTTTAGTTTAGTTTATTTGTTTAAAAGATTTAAACATAAAAATTAAATTTAAATTTAATAAATTTTATTGATATTATTAAAAAATAAATTTATGATATAAAATATTTTAGACTAAGAAATATGGGAATTTTCCCATTTTCTTGTATTAAAAATAATATTTAAAATATAAAATATTAATATATGTCTATGGTCGAGTCGGTTTACAAATGGTCAAATCGAAACTGACCTAACTTGGTCGAATTGAAAAATTGCTAAACCAAAGCCGATCAGAAATACTAGAAAACTGACCAACTCGAGTCGAGTTTGACTAGATTGATTATTAAAATGTTAAAATATAAAACAATTATATACTCCTATGTATTTCTATTGTTTAACTTTCATTTAACAAAGCCCATGCATCGCACATGTCTATATACTAGTGGGGACCTGCACGACGGTAAGAAATTATGGGTTATAGGTTTAATTAGTGAACATTTTTATTAGATTCTTCTTTTGAAGAGATTCAATGGTAAGAAACAAAAATGCTTTTTTAAGTATAGGATTCGTTGAGATAGAATAGGATTTTTTTTTATAAATCAAGAGATACAAGAGAGGTTACACAGCTCTGGGGGTAACACGTCCCCAATAATCCAAACAACTAATAAAGGTTAAAGCTCTAGGAATCAAACCGGATTACACAAAAGAAATATGGGCTTGATTTGCTAACGAATCTGTTGCTTTGTTGGCTTCCTATAGACATGTTGATGGTCGATTTCTCTTCGAAGCTTTGGCATATCATCTTGCAATCATCAATGATAATCTTCAGACTCCATGGCAGCTTGATCCTATTCCTAAGGCAGTCAACGACAAGTTTGGAGTAGGTCTTAATGAGAAGAAAGAAAATAAACTAAAAAGAAACAATCCAAGTTACATTTGCCTAATTCAAAAATTGGTGTATTTTACTCAAGAAAAAGTCCAAAATGTGAAATTTAATAGTAATATAAATGCATTTAATAGGTGATAATCATCATCATTTCAAATGATGATGCACATGGAAATTTCATTTGGCCAATTTTATCTACAAAATGATGATATTGCATCATCATCATTCCATTGATGTTCATTTTCATTAGATTGAAGCATGGTGTATTAGCAGATTTATTGCCTTTCAATCGAAATACTTAGCTTGAAATCTTCTTACTTGTATAGTTTATATAAATGTTTTCAAGCTTCAGTTAAATTTGATAATCAGATTGATTGAACTATCATTCAAACAAATTTTTAAGTATGTTTCAACTCAAACTACTTTATTGCAAAAGAAACATTAGCTTGGTCAACATTAAGATCTTACTAGTTGAACCACTAACTTATTTGACCATATAAATGATCCATATATAAAACATTAATTTTTTTTATATTTTTTCCATTTTCATTATTAGTAACAATAATCCTCACACATATTATTGTTTTATATGATAAATGTAATATTAAAAACATGCTCAATTTTTTTTATTTTTTCTATATAATTTACGAAATAACAAGTTGATATGTTTGACTAAGAGGGAAATGTGATTCCAATTGATTTTTTTATCAGTGTGTTTCTCTTTTATCTTATGGTTAAATCAACCGATTAGATTGGTTGACTTATAATCTCAACTAAGATTTTTAAGTCCATTTACCACCAAACTACTTGTCTATAAAAAACCATTGACTTAGCCAACAATATGATAAGCTAGTTAATTGAACAATCAAACCATTTGATTCAGTCAGTGCAGTCATAGGATAGACATTAATTCCCTTTTTTCTTAGTTTTTATTCCATTTTTATCATAAATATAAATAATTTTTATTTTTTAATATAAGCAATATATAAATTAGAGACATGTTCATTGTTTATTATATTTAAAACAGTTCATTGTATTTTTGCTTTTTTTATTTTTATTATTTAATTATAACACCATGGGTTGATCCATTTTCACCTAAATGGTTGAATTTTTAACCCACCACTTAGGAGACCAGATCTGCTCCTCACACAAGGCGCCTCACTCACGCCTCACATGCACACCGTACCATGCACTGGGAACATCTCCCGTACTTATAAGTTATTATTCATGGGAAATGTTCCCAATGCACGGTGGATGTGCAGGTGAGGTGCCCCTGTGTGAGGAGCAGATCCTGTTCCACCACTTAGATGGAAAAACTATTTTGTTTTTATGTGGATTTAAAATTTTGTATTTCATTTCCATCATTAGTAAAAAAAAAATAGTTATTATTTTTGTTTAATTATGATAAATATGCTTTACCAAAATAGTTATGATAAATATATAAATATTAGAGGTGCACCCAAATGTTTTCTAAAAAATTTTTATTTTTGTGTTTTATGTTTTTAAATATTTAGTTTAATTATGATATCATGGGTTAGACCATTTAGTCCAAAAGACTGGAGTATTGGACCATTGACCCACTACCTAGATGGGAAAACAATTTCATTTCCAGATCAATTTTAAATTTTCCATTTCATTTTACATCATTAATAGAAACATTTCTTATTTAACACACTTATTTTTGTTAAATATAATTAGTATATAATATTAGAGATGTGTCTAAAATTTTCTATTATTTATATTTTTCATAATTATTTATATTTTTCTATGCTTAAAATTTTTATTATTTAACTATAACATCTTTGATTGATCCATTTAAATCGAATGTATGGACCACCACCTAGCACTTAGACAAGAAAATGGTTTTGTTTTTGGGTTAGCTTTAAATTTTTTTATTCCATTTCATCATTAATAAAAGTACTGATTATTTATCATACTTATTTCTGTTTAATATGACAAACAAATAATATTAGAGGTGTGCCCAACGTTATTTATAAAAATTGTTTATTTTTTATAATTTTTATTTATAAAATTTTAATATTTAATTATGGCATCATGAATTGACCTACTTGACCCAAATAGTTGAATTGTTTACCTCCATTACTTAAACACCAATTAGTAATCAGTAATAGAATTTAATAATGGAAAACAAAATTACTTAGGCATAGGATTCAATGATCGATGGGATGGTTTCTTTTTTATTGAAGGGTGGGGACGGGTTTGGGACTCTACAACCCATATGGGTATGGGTACGGGTACAATATAGTATTAGACTAAACCCGACCCTCCCTGACCCACATATTGTTGGACAATATATAAACTTTAGTATTAAGTGTTGAATTTTTAAATTTTATGTGAAGGATAATTGATAGTTTATATGCTTTTTACATGTCTTAATCAAATAATTGAAAATTTTGTTATTTGTTTGTGATATTTTACTTATTTACTGCTTATATATAACAAACAATAGGGAATTAGATGTGGGTTTTAAATCTAACTGACCCTATCCTTGAAAGTAGGAAGGGGAGGGGAGGAGCGTGTTTTGCATTTTCATGTGCAGGATAGGTTTGAATTCTCAAAATCCAATCCACTATGAGTTTTGGGGCGAGTGCAAGTTAAGAGGTTTAAGGAGGTGGGTAAGGTTTAGAATTTTCAAAACCCTCCCCAAATTGCTACTAACAAGGGGTAATTTGGTCCTCCAATGATATCACAACACGTGGCATTGCATAACAACAGAGTGACACTTCGGCACCACATAAGCAAACCCCAGGAGCACTTCAGACCCTTTACAACTGCATCGATGACCTCGGCACCACCCCGGTAGGCCGAACTATGAACAGCTAGGCAAGACCTCAAGTCGGCGTAAGAGGCGACCTGCTTCCACCAACCTAAACTGACTCCAATTAGTGACCTGCCTGACGTGTCGAGCGACCTCCCCCTTAAGCGGACTATCACCTCTGAATTTCCCGAGATCACGATGCCACGTTGGAAGAGTTGGTTATCACCATGTCTACTTCGAGCATATTTGATAAACGTTACTTGCTTACGCGGAGTCCACCTCCAGGCGTGAAACCACCTCCGAACCAGATGGGTCGGAGATCCCGGACACATTTCGTGAGGCTCCCGACAACTCACCTATATAAGGGTCTCACCTCCAACCTCATAAGATACGTGCAATTTAGCACTCAAGCTGTCTAGTTCTCTCTCTCTCTCTCTCTAAAAACTCCAATTTACTAACTTAAGCGTTAGAGTGCCTATACCAAATAAAACAGCCCGAGTATTTTGATCTTTTCTCTCTTTCTTTACAACTCGACCAAATGACTTACCTAATTCGATGTCTAAACTGTCTGCCAACAAAGAGCGTCAGATCATGCACCATTACCTATCATCCCTAGGCAATAGAATAAACTGAAAATTAGCATTCAAATTT
The DNA here is from genome assembly GCF_055504915.1 of Nelumbo nucifera. NCBI lineage: Eukaryota > Viridiplantae > Streptophyta > Magnoliopsida > Proteales > Nelumbonaceae > Nelumbo > Nelumbo nucifera. The sequence goes on from NC_142653.1 coordinate 24,377,972, forward strand.
GAAATTTGCAATTTCTTTTTAAAGATGAATCAAATTCGAATTAGTATTGAAGAGGGTGTATCTTTTTTAGAAAAAAAAAATGGATTATATCAAGGCGATGATAAGGTGACAGCAAAATTAAGGAGGTTACCAAATAAATTCAATACATGGGGTGTATATATGGGCCGGTTGGGTTTCGTTTTATATAACTTTACCGTACCTTTTGCCGTGAGAAAAGCGTGATGTGAATAACAAGCAAGTAACAACTCCATTGTCGATACTACTAGTCCCAATCAAAGCGGCGTCTCTTTTAGTGTCCCAACAAAAAGTCTTCTCTCAGCCTCAAAAACTCTTTATCGGAAATGTTACGTCCCGGGACGTATCAACCACGTCAAAATTTTTTTTCTGTCACATCTTAGATTAGATTGCCGTGCGACCACAACCACGACCACGATGGGAACAAATGAGATCTCTTTGCCTCACAAATCTCAACCAATTGTCCATCAAATGCCACCAAAATAATGCAATTTTGGTCACATTCTCCGCAATGGAAATTTCTCAAGTAAGAGTTTACTTTGGCTTGCTCCCTATCTCTCTTCCTTCATGCTTCATGGGAGGTTATTAGTGGTTTGTTATGCACCCTCTACCGTCTCAAAGAAATTGTTTGGTGTGAAAGTCCGTTTAATCTTGGATTATCGGATAAGGACGGTGATAAAAAATCAAGTATGATTCATTGCATTTGGCCCACGGGGTGTGTTTATGTCCATCAAACAAACAGGGCTTTTTCTTTATGGATTTGTCCAATGTAAATTTCTGATTTACGCTGTAGAATTATAAACATTCAAAAGGATCACAACCCACATTCTATGCATCAATATCCACCCGTAAATTAGTATCAATTCCGAACTTACACCTAAGTCTATCGGTCATCATTCTCCCTTTTTCTTTTTCCAAATGTCAATTCTAGCGGCATCATCTCTTTCAAGTTCATGTAGGTTATCAGCTCTTTCCAGGCTTTTTGTTTCTTTGTCCTGATAGTAATGTTTTTTTTCCAATAAAAAATCAGAAACATACAGTTTATATTGAATAACTCGGGGATTTGATACTCCCATTAATTTCATCCGGTCTACCCAAATTTATCAGTGATATCTAGAGAAAAGGATTTACAAAGGTTAATAAACAAAATTTATGTAAAACCATCCTCATTTCGGTATTTCTGTCATCTTCATCGTCCTTGGCAGCATCATCAAAGCCCTCTAGTCCAGAACCTCCCACGTTTGGAGAAATCGAAATCCCCAAAATGCATATCAGCTCCATATTTACTTTTCTGCTCTTCATCTTCATCAATCCACTTCTCCCAGTCGACCAAGGTTTTCAAAACTAAACCGGTCAGGGGTCCAGTTCCCAGATTGAATGGTCTGACCGTTCGAATCGAACGGATAGTCCATTCTAACAAAAAAAATAAAAAACAGTCAAACTGTTGAATGGTTCGACCACCCGGGTCAGCGGTTTATTGACCAAATCAACGGTTTTTGGAGAAATAACGGTTCTGGGGTAAAACGGAACCGGTCACCTCCCATTTTCTGGTCTAATTTTGAAAACCATGCAGTCAACTTTCAAAAAAAATTGGAAGTTCCCCTTCTTGCTTCAATAATCTACTCCAGCATTTGTTCTCTATGTTCTTCACAAGGTAAAATATATTTCCTGGGGGGCATTCATTTTTAGAATTTTGAGACGGGGAAAAGTTGGAGAAGCCCATCTTCTTTTTTTAGATTTATGTGGGGATCAAAGAAAGTTTATTTTCCTGAGTCCTTGGTGGATAAACCAAATCCGGATTCAGTCAGTGCAAAGCCTATTCTAACAGTCATTATAACCTAGCATTGGGAATATCTCCCCATGAAATAAAGCATAGAAGCACGGAGATGTTGTCAACGCAAGACTGTAAAGACTGTTCGATCAGTGTTCAAACGGGCCTTGCACTGATTGAAGCCGACCACAGATAAACCCACCTGAAGGGAAAGTTGCCAATAATTGAATAGGACAAAATGCTCCCTTTTTTTAAAGTTAAAACGGTCATTATCTTATTTATCTGAAAAATTAAAAAACATAGATAAATAATTTACTGAAAAACTAACGGGACCCAATACTAGCCTTGCTCTCTTCCACATCAACCTTATCATACAAGGCAATATCAATTTCATATAGTGTCTTATCTGCCCAACTGGTAGCAGAGAAAAAGAATATTTTGCCCTCTAGTTCTAGCTTGAGATTAACGTCTTTAGCATCCATTAACTCAATGATGATATAGGCCTTATCAGACCTTTGGGTCCATTTCACTGATCTATGTCGGTTCATCTTGTTGTCTGTGGATTTTTAGGAGGCTTTCATTTGTAACTTGATAGAACAGAAGAAACCACCCTTCACTATGCATTCTTCTTTAAGCAAGTATTATTGATTCTAGTGATTATTGGCGGTTTCAAGCATTGCAGATGAACTCTAATTGCAATCCTCAACTAAAGTGAGACCTGGAGATTAAAAAAAAAAGAATTACCATTAGAATAGATTATAAGAGCAAAGAAGGATTTTGTGGTTATTAGAAAGAATATATAAAATGATTTTTCAAATAATAGGATAAATTTTAGCTCATTTGCTAAAACATAAGGATAAATTAAGTATTTACCCTTTACCAATTTCACAAGGGCGTATGATTGGTCAAAGATTAAATTGTACATGACATGACAATAGAAATTAGAAAGTGCCTTTAAACAAGAGCCCGGTCCAATGAAACTATGGCAGGTAAAGAGTCCAGGTCTGTTCTATTGGTTTAATTAATTTCGCCCACAACCCTTCTGTGCATGGTTTTTGAACCGCTGTTGATCCAGATGGTTGAACAGTTTAGTCTTGGAAAAGTTCAGGCAATCGGTTCTGTTTTACGTCAAATTCGGATTTTGGTCAAAAATCATTAAAAAAGTTAATAACTTATTGATCTGGATGATCGAACCATTGATCTATCGATTCATTTAACGATTTTTAATTATTTTTTATTTTATTTGTCCAAATGGGCCATCCATTTGAACCAAACAGTCGAGCCGTTGACCCAAAAACTGGTGGCTAGAAAGGTTAAGCTGATGTATTCACATATCATTAGAGCTTGCGATCATGTGAGACCAGGTCACAGTACATTTTTTCACTTTTCCTTCCCTTTTTGTTTTCTATTTTCTCACACAGGCCGTAGCACAGACCAAAAAGTAGGAACTTTTTGCCAAAAACGAAGGAAACTTTCTGGGAGGCTAATAAGCTTGTTTAATTTTTATTGTATCTTCGATACATACATACCCTTGTTGGTGTTTTAATTTATTTGTTTTAAGACTTAAAATTAAATATTTGTCTTTTGTGTTTTCATTTCCTTTTTAAACTTTGAAGGTACCTTTAAATATGCTTAAAAGCACTTTTGTCCTACATTGAATAGAAAAAGAAATGGGATTTAGCATTTAAGTGGAAGCTTGATTTGGGAGTTATGGGTGTAAGAGGAGAAGAGAAGAATGCATAGAAAGGGATTGATCCCTTTCTAAGAGTTTGTTTTCTAAGGTGGTGTGGTGTATACGCAACACGGCACCTTTGTAGTTGTCTTTCTAACAGCAGTTTGTTTTGTAACAGACACGTTTGGCCGAGTTCAAATCAGCTCTCCACGAGATTGCCCCCCACAATGTTCCACAGTACATCTCCCATTGTGTATTGAGAGCATTTCCCGATGATGACATCATCATTTCTGAGATTATCATCGGGAGATATTTCCAATACACGACGGAGATGTGCTGTGGGATGTTGTGGGGGAGCCGATTCGGTCTCCTTTGGCGTGACATCCCAAATGCAACAAATTCAAACTCATGTACAACAAAACTTTTCAAAAAAACAAAAAACAAAAAAAAAAGCTCGCTAACATACTTACACAACCTCTATAGTTTCGCATATTTATTAAAAGGGTTCTGCTATGATACCAGAAAGATATATACTAGAAAAACTTTTAACCCATCAACCGGTATCATAAAAGCACTAACCAATCAGGTGGTTTTTATCGAATTAACAAGGGGTTTTGATTGGTCAAAACCTTCTGGTACCATGTCTTTCCCATAGCATATATTTGTCCTTATTAAAATTTAAAAACTATCCTATAGTTTGTGTGTTATTGAAACACCCCTATACTTTGCAACTATTTTACTTAATTGAACTTTCATCAAGAACTATTTGTATTTTTGTTTGTAATGTTTTCAAAACCAAACCAGACCGGATGGTCAGACCAGAAAAATCAGGAAGTGGAGATCAATTCCTTTTCACCCCAAAATTTCTTTTTGACCAAAAACCATTGATTTGATCAGCGAACCGCTGATCCAGGTGGTCAAATCGTCAAATTGTTGACCCGAACAACAGTTCTTTGCTTTTTTTGTCAAAATGAATCATCCGTTCAGGCCAGATGGTAGGATTGTTCAACCCAATAACCAATCCCCATAACAGTTCCCTATTTGGTCCGATTTTAAAAACTTTGTTTGGGAATAGCAACACGACCTCTTAAAAGAGTTAAAAATGTGAAAAAGAATAGCCCCAAATTTTATTCCAAAAATACCCCTCACAACTCTCATATCAAGGCAAAATCAATGTTTTGTTTACTTATTTATTCTTTTATTAATTTGATCGAATAGACTTCAGGTCAGAAACATTATTTCCTAATCCTAAAAAAACAACGATAAGTTAAGCAGTTACAAACTACAACGGGGTGTCTCTATGTTTCTATAGGCTAGGTTTTAATAAAAGGTAAAAAAAAAAGCTAAACATACCCTGAGATTTTAGAAATAGACTTAAGCAAATATCCTACAATTTTAAAATGGACTTAAACATACTTATAAATCTTTTGTCCATTATTTTTTTTCAAATTTTCAAAATGAAAAGAGAAGACAATGCAAATAAATTATTAGGTGCATTTGAGAACTGTTGCAGAGTCACTTGCGGATGGTATATTGGCACCAAGTGCAAAATGTGACTCGCATTAACATGTGGAAAGCCAAAACCAAACTATAGCAAATCCATCCAACTTGGCAAATAAATTACAGTGCTTGTTGAGTTAACCCTTCACAAATTCTGGAATCAGAATCGAAATGGGCTATTCCAACTGTTTGGTTCGGAAAAATTGGAATCTCATTCTCATTCCTACTAGAATGGAATTCTTCCATTTGAGGGAATGGTCATTCCCTGCCCCTTCCTTGGGAATGAAATCTCATTCCTGTTTATTCTAATTTTCAATCCATGGGTAGGATTCAATCCAGTCCACCCCTAGGTTCCACCCCTTGGTGGAGCTAGGATTTCCTAGGGGTGGACTGAATCATAAAAACCCCAATAAATAAAAGGGAGAATGACGGTTTAGCCCAGGGTCAGAATTTGTAGGCTCAAAGTACTATCGGGGTAGGTTCCAGCTCGGAATTGATGCAAATTCACGGGTGGGCGTTGGTGCATAGAGTGTGGGTTGTTGACCTTTTGAATGTTTATAACTTTGCGGTGGAAATCAGAAATCTGCATTGGGCAAATCCGTACATCTTCGTAAATAAAATGAGAGAACATAAATTCCCAACAATGAGATTTTTGGAGATTCCCACTAGAATATGATGCCTTTAACACCAAGAAACCTGTTCGACTAGATCTATGTACTTTTTGAAGACTTGCATGGCCAACTATCAATAGTCAAGAGGTAATATAGAGGTCCTTCAAAAAGCAGATCTCGCACAACTACCATTTTCAGATTTTTAAAACAAGTCTCATCTCTTAAAGGGTAAAATAGGATTTTAAAAATTTTAAATTAATTCACATGTGAGATTTCATTAATGGAGGGTATATTCATGTGAAGTGGTATAGTCATACAAGCTATATTTAAGCCTACTAGTAAGTGTGCACGTGCTATGCACGTGGTAATTCTAAATGATGATAATGGTAGCAATAATGTATCCAAATTTTTGTATAAATTTTATGTATTTTTATTTTTTGTTTTTTATTATTAATCGGATGTGGATTGAAAATTCAAATCTGATTACATAAACACTTCATCCAAATATGTGATAATTAGATCGGGTTGTGAATTTTCAAGTATCATTGATAGGTCTATTTGTTTGGCTAGATTCTTCTTTTTTATAATATTTAATCTTTTTGGTGTATCTTTTTTTCGTTCATTTATCAAAAAAAAATATAAGATTTAAATATTGGGAATTAAATAAGGTGAAAAGTAGTAGTTCAATTTACAATTTAAACCTCATAATTAAATAAGGACTAAATTCAAAAATGTAAGAAATCTTTTCTATAACTTTTTTGTATTTTTATTTGTAAAAATAATTCTAATATATCACACTTACTTTTTTATTTAATATGATAAATATATGACATTATACATGTGCCTAAATGCTTTTTTGAAAAATGTATGTATTTTTTATTTTTGTATTTTTATATTTTATTAACTTTTATTATTTATTTATGACATTAAAGGTTAACATGTTTGACCCAAAATTTGAACTATTGATCTTTGCCAAACAATAAAATAATTTCATTTTTTGTCAGTTCTAAATTATGTATTTCATTTTCATTACCAATAAAAATAATTCTTGTTTATTACACTTATTTTTTTTATTTGATTAATAAAAATATCATAAACATGTCTAATTTTTCTACATTTTTTGTAAGTTTCTATATTATTTCTATTTTAAAAATGTTATTACCTATGACTTCGTAGGTTGATCAATTTGATTCGGATGGTTGAATTGCTTAGCCACCACTTGGATTAAAAATGGTTTTATTTTTTAGTCAGTTTTAAAATATATAGATTTATATTGTTAAAAATATTGACATAGATCTATTTTAATAAGAGAAAATGAGAATTAATAATTTAAGTATAAGGCTTAATGAGAGGGGATTAAATTAGGTGGGAAGTAATAATTGAAGTTACATTTTCAACTGTACCCTTAGAAATGGACTAAATACACAATTATGGGTATTTTAGTAGTCATCAAAACTAACATTAAAACCGTAATAAAATAACTTTTATACCCTTTTCTCAAACAATGAAATAGAGGATAATTTTACTTCAAAAAAAGTTTGGCTGTATTCACACTTTTATATATAATATAGATATAGATTTTAAAACTTCATGATATGTCAAGTCAACTTCTAAAACTTCAAGTATAAGTCCTTTACCCTTCAGGCTACGTTCGTTTGAATGTAAATACCGGATTGGTGTTATATTACACTCTAGACCAGTATTAATTAATAAATAGGTACTGACTATGTACCAACATGACATGAACAGAACTGCAAGTGCCTTTAAAATTTGCATATGGCTATGTGCAAGATAAAAGAACTTTTAACCAGCTTGAGTGTAGCAGAGTGAGTTCCGCTTGAGTTTGAACCCGGCAACAAAAATGCATAGTAATTGGACCTAGCTGCTATTAGATCTAAGCTAATTACTGCTTGGTCGAGACCTTTGAGTTGAGATTTTCTGCTAATAAAATATGTTCCAACCCTCCACCAATTTCATTTAATATTGCACATATCACCATGAGATTGGGACCCACCATAAAGGTGAAATCGTCATGTATGAGATGTATGGTGTAAGATCATATTGGTAGAGGATTGAAACATGTGCTATTGGGAGGTGATTCGGACTGTGATCGGTCACCAATGTGCACGGTTTGGAGCAGCAAAGCAAAACCCGTAACTGATATAATTATAGTCCGGATCCGCTGACCACAAGATCCTACAGCCGTACATCAGAAACATCTCTTCTACTTGATGGATTGATGATATGCTTCATAGGGAGATGTTCACCATGTGTGGTGGCAGAAGACGTGGCCAGTGCTTTGTGGGCAGCATATCCCATTCATATAATTAAGGAATGCATATTAAAATTGTGAGACTGAATTTTCTGGTATCTCATTCATTGTTTTGGTCAAGCATAATTTGAACGAATGATTACAGAAAGGGTAAGCGACATAAACCTCTCTTGAGGTTTCTTGCAAATACTGAAACCTCCCCTTGAGGTTTAATAGGGTGATGTCATTAGACAAAGACCTCCCATCCCTTATCCCTTATTAATCCATCTAGGTCTGTTTAGCATCATATGTTGCTAAACTTTTTTAAAAACCCAATTTTGCTTCACTTGGAAAACAACCCCTAAATCTTGAAAATAAAGAATAGAGAAAATATACACTAGAAACCAGAAAAACCAAAGAAGAACAACCGCTGCTCTGAGTGATTAACAGCCACAGAGCGCTCCTCACAATGCCTCCTAGCTGCACATCGAGAATATATGTTTCCAATATATGGTGGGATAAGGCTGTGAGATCGGTTTGAGGTGCACTCTTTGAGGAGCAAAACCCGACGTCGCTTCTCTTGCTCCCTCATACCAGCAGAAGAAAGCAATCCAGAGAAAAGGAATGACATAGCAGTGATTTTTCCCATTATTAATCATGGTGGAGAACGGCAACTCTGTTGCTTCAAAATTCAAACAAACTAGGGGCCAATTTGGGAGAATGGCAAAGAAGCGCCCCTGAAAGGGACAACGATGATGCAAAAGTTTTTTCATCAACTGTACAGGTTTCTATGGGAGATTCATTTTTGTATAGAAGAACTAGAGCAATAGGGGCCAAAGGGACGGTGATGACTCCAAGGTTGGATGAAGAATTTCTTCAATCACAACCAAGGAATAAAGTTTCACTTCAAAACGAGATGCCCAAACCATATGGCATGGACAGTAGTAGTTCTTGCTATAACCAAGTCTTTCCTATCCTATCTAGATATGTTGTGGATCAAAGTCTCATGGCAATCCTATGGATGGAAACTCTAATGATATCTTCTTTTCAATCTTTGTAAGGTCCTAAAAATGAAAGATGGCTAAAGGCAGATGGAAATGGAACCATCAGTTAGTAACCCTCATGAGTTTTTTCTCCATCTTAAGTGATTGTTTTTTCTCAGAGGAGTCAACAACCAGTTCTGTTGGATTGTATTTTTGAAAAATTAGTAAAATTGGCTTTTTACAATTCCATTAGCCATAACTCTGACAGGGGGAGGTCTTTGTCCAATTGAAAAAGAAATGGGAGATAACAGTATTTATTAGAAACCTAAAGGGAGGTTTAAGTCTTTCACCCCCAAAAAAAAAGTAAATAAATAAAAATGATATCGATTGATAAGAATCCAGAACAAATAAAAGCTTGTTGTGGATACCAACAGAACAAAGTTGCAGCAAAACATGGGTGGGGAATCTACCATTCTCGATGGGACTCCACTCAGTTAGTTAACAAAAAATCGGTTTTTTTTAGTAGAGAGGAATACTGGACGACACAACACCAAGGGGTAGATCTCTCCCAGAATCACAAAAACATATGTAAAAGAATTGCCAATTCAACCTAGCATTACAATCTACCCGGGAAGCCCTGCCCAAGCTAGGGGCTATTTGTAACAGCTGCTGAAGTTGAGTATGTTACTATATCTTTGAATATTTTATTTTTTTAATTATTTGAACTACTAAAAGATAAAGCTACATGTCATTCAGTTAAGCAACTTCAGCTGTTATCAAACAGCCCCTAAGCTAATCAATCCAATGCTTCATTAGCTTCTATAGATATGAGAATACATCACATTTAGCAAACCTACTGCAGACTTGTGATGATGTTCAATCTCTTTCAAACTATTAATAACAAGTCTTGAGCCTCCTATGAACTACGATGATGTTCTTCTTAGCTATACTGAGATGCTAAAACATGGGCTTGGTGGGCAGCCCAAGCTTCAGCAACATTAATAAAGCAGAAGCCCAGTCTTCAAATTACAAAATCAGCATTTGACACAAGGTAGTTTCAGCTCGCCCTCATCTCTACCACAACATAAAGGGAGCCTGCATTTCTGCCGGACGGTTTAACATAGCCTTGTCCGTGAAGACAATCTAATCAAACTTTGCAAATTCATCTTCATCTATAATAGTTTCATTCAGCCCCTGGCTCTTTAAGGCAGGATCTATGTAGATTCAAAGGGGCAATATTCATAGTTAGAATCACATCCAGGTTTCCAAAAGCCTTTTTATTTTTTTTCTTTTTTTTTATGGATAAACAAGAGATGGCCTAAAGGGTGTTGACTGAAGTCTTTCCTCCTAAATCCCTGTATTTCATGTATCGATGGGTTAAAAAACTGATACAGACTGTAGGATACGCCCCCATAGCTGATAGGAACTAAGGCTGGGTTGAGATAAGCATAGCTTTGGGTCCCCCCGTCCACCTTGGCCTCTCCCCACTCCTAACATCTTCCAATTAGACAATCAATAACCCGAGTTGTGAGCAATGACAACATGGATTGTTTTGTTTTTGAAAACAAAAAAGAGTGAAAAACTGCCACATGTTGTCTAACACCCCCTTAATTTTCCTTGCAGAAGTAGAACTAGCCAACAAACCCTGTCCCTGTTATTTGTTCAAATAGCAGGTAAAAACTTTGAAAAGAACAGGAGAGAAGGAAGTGCCTAGTTTTCTATCAAGATGAAGATGCTGAAATTGGATCATATATTAATATTTTATTTTAATAAACGTCAAGTTTCTGCCTAATTTTTGTGTAGTGAAACTTCACAGCCATAATTACACATCAAAAGCGAAATTCTGATAACATGAATATGAATATTTTACAAAAGAGAAGCATGCAGCACTCTGGAGCGAAAAATTTTATCTACGAGTCCAACTGCCTAGACTCCAGAGTAGAAGGCAAATTCCTTCAATGCATAGCACGCTAACCACCAGCTCTCTCATTGATCAAGAAGGAATAGATGAAATAGATAGCACATTGCCTTGCCAGATTTGTAAATGTACCCAAATACATGGGTTTACCACTTGACGTCCAACGTCAAGGCCTCAGGAGGGACGAGAACGGATGGAAACATTGTGAAGGAAATATTGGACATTATGTTGCTCCATGAAGCAGAATCTACCCCAATGTAAGGTTTCACCTTTTCTACCATCAATGGCTTCAGCCTTTCTGCTTCCACTCTTGCCAATACTCGGAATTGAACACGTTCAACTGTCGGTTTTGTTCTCCATTCTGCCAACGTACGCCATAAAGTATCATTGACCCTAACATCTCTTTCCAGTTCCAACTGGAAACGGACTAGAGTTGATGCTGCAATTTTGGCTTTAACAAATCCCGACATACTACTCTTGAAGATCCTGTCACCTAGAAAGTTCCCCAAGAGATTTTCCAATAGAGCAACCCTCGAACTAAGGGACTCCATGGGAAAAGTTTGCTTCTTATGGAAATGTCTACTGTAACACTTTTCAGGCAACAATTCAATTGTATCCCGGGATGGGAATGTAGTTTCGATGTAGGCATTGGAGTTACGGGTTCTGTAAGCAACCATGGATGCAGAACCTGAAATGTGTATAGGAACTAAAGGCATGCAAAATGAGGGCCTGAAGGGCCAAAACTGGTTCCTATTATTAATCTCCATACTTCTATTGAATGATAAGCCTAAAAGAGATGCATGAAACAGAGAGATTTCTTGAGCTCTTTCTACTTCCACTGTAATGCCTTCACCAACAAGCAACCGTTTTAAACCAGTATGAGTGACATTCATCTGCATACCAAGTCAAACAGGGTCAAATTCTAGAGACTGAAAAAACATTGGCAATTACCAGAACAAATTAGATATAGGTTCTAAGTAGGATATATTTAAATAAACAGGACCTAAGAAACCAACCATATCATTTTAAAGTAAAGACACACATATAGCTTCAGTAACTAACAGTTGAAAGGAACTATAGCTTCAGTAACTGCACCATGCATCAAAAAGACTAAGAACAAAATAACTCATTCCAATATTTTACAGTTTAAACACCAAATCACAGGTTGTAACAGAAATCCCAGCAGCTCATGGTTTTGGACCAACATTTTAATGAGACAACTGTCAAGCCACTTTAAACCCAGAACCCTGGCTCTATCTTTTTTTTTCCCTGCTCAACTCTCTGGTCTGGTCCATGTTTTGAGCCATTAATCTATAGTAACATAATCATGGAGACAGGATTAGCCACATCCACAGTAAGTAATGAGTAGTGAGTAAAAAGCTTAATTACAAACCAAACATTCCTGATAAAGATAACCTTGGAACTTGGATTGAAGAAATAGGATAAATTCGTGCTGTACAAGGCACAAGAAAGGTGCAAGGACCAACTAATGACCAAGGAGTAAGGTGAGGCATGTGCCTTTTCAGAGGTGCAATTTAAAAAAAAAAATCAAAAAAAAAATAATACATAAAGAAACCTGAACTTCAAAAGAAATTAAATGTTTAAAAAGCCTAGGTTCAAAGTGCTTCTAGTGAAAATGTGGAAGTGAAAGCAAACATATACAGATCATATCAAAGTACTTCAGGCACTCAATAATTTAAGCATAGCATGTGAAACTTTCAATTTGTTAATTTATCTCCTAGTTGCTTTGCTTCAAGTGGATAATGTGAAGTTAAACATCATGCATTCTTGATCTTAGGAGATCAATGGCAGTGGAAATATCAGATATCCAAATATAGGAAACATGTTGGAAACATTGTACAGTCATCTTGTAAAATCATAAATATGGTGGAAACATTATGAAATGTGTAGAAATATACAATGATATTTTATGAAATGAAAAAAGAAACATAGATACACCCTTTTAGATTATTATATTGTTCTAGACCATCAAAAGGGCAAGAAGTTAAGGTTAATAAACAAAAGAAAAACTCTGAAGCTGTCCTCTAAACTTTAAGAGCTAAAACCACAATAGAGTAAGTTCAAGAAAAAATTAACTCACAAAAAGTGTAAATGATTCTAATAGATCAATAAAAGAATATATTTACACAAATAAAAGCTAAAATTTAACATCGTGTCCAAAAAGAACTACAAGCTGACTCAGAGTGAGCATCATGTCCATTAGGCAAGCAATATTACTACTACTCCACATATCTACAATATTGTTGCCAACTCAACATATTACAATATGATCTTGTGTACTCTACATAGTGTTGGTAGCTTTTACTGTGCAATAAGTCAACTCCAGTAATATTTTGTGTTGGTAACATGGAAATGGAAATATTACAAAATACATCAACATTTTAAACCATGCTCTGTAGAGGTCCCTTGAGGCGAGCCCAAACAAATCCATGAAAGGGTTTGGGGCAATGCCTCCAACTAACTTTTGGTCCATACATATAAAGAGGTTGGTTTTGTGATTTTAGTCAATGGTTCATTATATTTTAGGACTAGAAAACAAATATTAGTCATATTGTTATTGCTTCTTTAGTAGAAAATTTGATATTGAGGTCCTATTTGCAACAACTAAGACCTTGGGTATTTGAAACATCTTTTTTTTGTTTTAAAAGTCATTTAAAAGTTCACAGGCTGTTACTAAGGTGTGAAACATATAAGAATCTACAAAGAAATAACAAAAAAAGGCATATTTAATAAGGTGTCTGAGGTGCAAGAGAAACCAGGCATGTGCCTCTTGGAAAGGAGCTGAGCTTAGGTTCAGCCGTTCAGGTGAGGCATATGCCTTAAAATGCACCTTGCCTGTATGCCTAGGTAAGCCTATCAAAACACTGGTTGAGCTTTCTAATTTACAGCTACCAATAAGCCCTACCCTACAAGATTTAGATTATGTGTTTCTAACCACCATAACAACCCCCACCCTAGGAAAAAGGAAGAAAAAAGTAAAATATCCAATCTATTGTGACACCAGCCCCAACAAAAGAAACTAAAATCGCCTGGGCAAGTTAAATGGCAATACACCAATGACACAGCAAAAGTTGCCAAAAGATTAATATGTTTATTCTCTACAATCTATGGTAGTAACAATTTATAAGAAAAGGCATGCCCTTTCTATAATATTTTCTTTTCATTTGTTTTTTTTTTTTTTTTTGATAGATAATCAGAAATTTGTATTAATAAAAAGAGGAGGGCAAGAAAACCTCAATCATGTACAAAAAAGAAGTGTGTCTTTAACTATGCACAGATCATGTACAGAGAGAGCTCTTTCTATAATATTTTCTTTTCACTTTTCTAAGCCCATCATTTTTTCTCATCATTCTGCACAAGAACATAATCAATATGTGGTTATGTCATTTGGGCAGGTCAATTACTTCCAAGAGTTGAAACTTAGTGATAGTTTCTAAAATAAAGCTCCATCATCATTCACCATCCAATCCTTATTCCAACTATATGGGTTATGGGGTTGGCTACATGAATCCTTATTCTAACCATGTCCTTTTTGGTCTACCCCCCACCCTTTCTAGCCCCTTCAATTTACAACAAATTGCTTCTTCTTACAGGTCGTTCCACTTTGTTCAATGCCATATCCATTGTTAAACTATTGCTACTTAAATCATTTCTTATGGGTGCTATTGATGGTTTTAGTCTACTTTCTCTCATTTTATCACCTATTGGAACACAAATAGATTTCATGCACAATATGGACGAAATAGTAGGCCATCTCTTTCTACATTGTAATACAGTGGGGGAAAATGAAAGCATTCTTACATCTTTTTGGAGTTGACTGGTTATCCTAAAAGCGATCAAGTGTCTATGGCATTGCCAACTAGTCCATTCGCTTTTATGGAAAATCAGCACCTAGATATCTGTTGGTAACTTGAAGAAAGAGAAACAGATATTCCATGATGTAAACTGTACATTTAAAAGGAATTTTTATGGATATTTGTTCCTTTTGATAATAGATCTTCATCAGTATACAAATGTCAGCTTGGCATATAAACGGCATGATCTTCTGAACAGGTAGAGGTTGATAGATTGTAATGGTAAAATCTCAGACTAACAAGAATGAGATCCGCGACCCCAGATCGTTGGGACCAACATTGGCTAATGGCCTTTTTAGGTTAGCAGGTTGTATTGTAGGGGACTTATGTGAACCCCACCTGCGAATAATTGTTAAGACATCACCTAGACGAAAAGCCACCCTTTCTTATTGACAAGGTCAAGGTGCTTACGATCAATCACACTAACCATAGGGACTTTCATGTCCTTAAAAGGTCCATGGTGTTAAGGATATAATATATCCAACACCAGTATCATGCAACTAAACTTTGATAACAGTGATTATCACTTTCGGTTCTTTTAATGGACACCCTCACTAGAATAATATCGTCCCTTACAGGAAAAACTTAACTAATAAAAAGCAATAACTAATCAGAAATGCCCAAAGAATGGAACTTTGAATAAACAAGGCTCAACAATCATTATTCGGTAGAATGATCAGTAAATGTCTCCGCACAGAGTAAGTATATTAAAATACTTTTACTAGTTGGCATTCTAGACATGGAAAGCTTTCGCTGTTCCAAGACTCGTCTTTAGAATGATGTGACCAGATAAAAAAGAACTGAAATGCCCAAAAAATGGAACTTTGAATAAACAAGGCTCAACAATCATTATTCGGTAGAATGATCAGTAAATGTCTCCGCACAGAGTAAGTATATTAAAATACTTTTACTAGTTGGCATTCTAGACATGGAAAGCTTTCGCTGTTCCAAGACTCGTCTTTAGAATGATGTGACCAGATAAAAAGAACTGTAATCAAAATTAACAGTATTTTTCCACTTAAAAAGAAAATTTTATTTTCAGAAGAAAAGTCATTTCCATCTTAAGAAATCATTTAAGTAAAACATACCGGCAACGTTAGTGATAGATCATCATTTCTGCCGACCCGTAATTCGAACGGCCCTTCGAATTTGAATGTACTGAGCACAGTCTTCGAGCTAAATTCCTTAAGAAGGGATGCAAATTCACCCCGTTTCCCAATATTCGTCCACAAAGGCACCTCATCCAAAAATTTGAATACCAAGTCATTTTTCCCCATACGAAGCGCAATTTCGATCCTCTGGGACGTGCCAACTCTAGCATTTCTAACATCCAAATTAGAAACCCTAATTTCCTCCAAATTCCAACTTTGCTTCTCCGAGATCGTCTTCAGAACATCCTAATCCCAAACACAAAATCCACGAATCAGGAGAAAATCCGGTTAAAAGCAACGAATACCTAGGGTTTGTTTTCAAATAACTCAGCAAATTAGAGTTTCAAAGTTAAAATTTTCTTCCTGCACAACCAATAAATTTAGAAATAGAGAGAGAAGGCGACTTCTTTGG
Organism: Nelumbo nucifera; assembly: GCF_055504915.1. NCBI lineage: Eukaryota > Viridiplantae > Streptophyta > Magnoliopsida > Proteales > Nelumbonaceae > Nelumbo > Nelumbo nucifera. The sequence goes on from NC_142653.1 coordinate 24,394,131, forward strand.
GCTTCCAAAGCTATGAAAGGAACCTAACTGTCGTACCTTCAAGAGATGAGAGGAGAGGGGAGAAGTCGCGTCGGTGTCCGAAGGAAGAAGCTTTGAAGCGTCTAATGCGACCGCAAGTGCTGCTAGGGCTTGATAAGATATCAGGAGGTGACAAATCGCGGAGCGAACTCTCATTCCGTCTCTTCTCGTCAACGAACGTCGACGACTTCTGCGTATCGGAGTCTGGAGGAATTGGGGCCATCGGTTAATGGCATAGTTCGTTATTATTAAAGGGATCTACAGAAAAAGATGTAGACCCTGTATCACATCCAGGGGATTTCATAATGGAAAAATGATATTCCAATCCAACGATAAAAAGTGTAGCGTTGCTGAGGAGTCTTGGTTTGGTTTATCCAATTAATAATTATCCCCAAATTCCCATATTAAAAAGTTTCTAATCAAACAGTAAATTAGGTTCGGGAAGAGTGCAAATATTTGTATTTGTACTATACTATTATCCTAACCGATTTAGGATTACAGACTGGTTTGATTTTGTATTCCAACCAATGTAACGAGCACAAATACTTCTTACCAAAAAAAAGGTACAAACACGGATTCAACGACTAAAATTCAACTTTTTTACATTAATCAATTACGAATGCAAAGTTTGTATCCAAAAAAGAAAAAAAAATCGATATAAACTTTGTATCAATTGTTAATATAAACATGTTGTGGAAGTTGTGATAGCTGTCTATTAATACACAAACATGTGTTTATCAAATACGTGCAAAACTGAATTAGAGTACATTTATGAATCAAACCGGCATTTGCACCGCAAACAAACCCAGCCTTACTAATTTTACATAGTCCAAAGCCTCCAGCCATCAGCTTAGCTAAACCCCTTCTGGTATCATGTTTTTGCTTAAATGCCTGCACCTGTTTTTTTTTTTTTTTTCTTTTTTTGAAGCTTCATGTACATGATACCTCAACATGTGGGTGTGGGGTAAAAGAGTAATTGTAATCAATAATTTTAACTTTGTATTTGATAGCACCTGAACCATTTTGGATTGATTAATACAAATTATATATGTGAATCAGCTCAACTAGAATGATTAATTCCATTACTTCTTTTACTTAAAATGCCAACTTAACATTTTTACAAACAACCTCCCATACATGCATTTTTAAGATACATCTATTTTAATTATAAACAGACACAAATAACAATTGCATGTTTAACTTGTATTGATCAATCCAAATTGTACAAAGCCCTAATAACAAGTGATATCAAATACAACCTTAAGAGGCATTCGTTTTTTGGATTTTGAGAGAGAGAAATCCATGTTTTTTTTTTTTAGATTTATGTGGGGACCATAAAAAGTTTATTTTCTTAGGTATCACTAACTCGGTAAAATTGATATTCATCTCCCAAAGTGGGTAAATAATTTTCCCATTTGGGGGAAAGTTGCTAATACTTGGATGGGACAAAAATGTACTTTTTAATAATGAATTTTTATGGTTAAAATAGTCATTGTCTTGCTTACTCGGATAAGGGCCTTTACCCAGGTAAATAACTTCCCAAAAACCGAACGAGACCTAAATGAAAAGTCAACCATGATACTAGGAAGACATAATGCTAGAAAAAACTTATAACCAAACAATTAGGTGGAGTAATGTACCATGCACATGTAGGGGTGTCAATGGACCGGTTTTGGATTGGATCCAATCAGATCCAAACCTTATCAAATCGGATTTGGACGGTCCATTATAATTATTGGGTTGGGCCGTTCCAAAAGAAATTGATCCATATTCTTATTGATCGGAATTGGACCTAAACCAAATTCCCAATAATCCAATCATGAGGCCAAACTCTTATCCAATTTGAAACCGACCAAAACTGAAGTCGGCATAAAAACACTTTTGTGAAAGTACTTTTATGAAAACACTTTTATAAAAGTAATTTTATGAAAAGTATTTTTATAAAAGTAATTTTATGAAAAGTACTTTTACAAAAGTAATTTTATGAAAAGTACAACCATGTTTGGATATACTTTTATAAAGTACTTTTATCTATACTACTTTAAAAAGTACAAATGGCTTCAAGAATATTTCTGGAATTTTCTAAGTACAAAATTTACCCCTCTATATTTAAAATGGAATGCCAATTTCAAAATCTACTTAGAAATGAAATGATGTCATAGTCAAATAATAAAATTTTTATTAATAGAAAATACAAAGAATCACAAAAATAAAAGAAAAAAAAAGATAGAGAAAATTTTGCACACATATCTAATATTATATATTTATAAAAAAAATAAAATATTGGGTACATCTATAATATTGTGCATTCATTATATTGAACAAAAATAAGTTTTATACATAACAAATTATTTTATCAATGATGGAAATGTTATACAAAATTTAATGTCAACCTAGAAATCAAACAATTTTTTTAGATGGTGATTTAGTGGTTTGAGTCAAATGATACCATAGACAAACAAAAATTAAGTGTGATAAGTAAAAAAATATTTTATATAATGTAAATAAAATATATAATTTAAAGAGAAAATTATAGTCAAAGTCAGTTGTACATTTCAAATAGGTTGCAGGTTGGTCCAGAAACCAACAAAAAAGTATACCGAAAATAGGTTTTCAGTCTCTCCCACCCCCTTTCTCTCAATCTCCCTCCCTTCTCTCTCACTCTCACAGTCATCTCTCGATCTCCTACTCCCTCAGTCTCTCCCACTCTCTCAACTTCGGTATGTAGCCAAATCAAAACCTCTATCTCTTCCTCCCTCCCTCTCTCTATTGTTCTCCCTCAATCTTTTTTTATTCTTCTCCCTCATTCTCCCTCTCAGTCAATATCTCATTCTCTCTCAATCTTTATCGTTCTCCAATTGGTGTAAATTTCATAACCAAGAGCTTTTTGTGAATTTTTATCAAATTGGTGTAATAATTTTTGAACCATACCAAGTTGGTCTCATGTTCTTTTACACGACCATATAAATGTGTAAGAAAATAAAAAAAAAATGAGAGAGGGAGAGGGATAGAAACTAAGGGAGAACGATAGAAATTAAGGGAGAATGAGAGATGGGAGAGATTGAGGGAGAACGATAGGTAGAGAGAGAAATAGAGAAATTGATATAGAAAACGTAAATACAAAAACCAAAAATCATTTTTATTTATTTTCAAATCACATAGTCGTTGAGCATATAAAGATGACTGTGAGTGAGAGAGTGTGAAGGAGATTGAGAGAGAGAGAGAGAGAGAGAGAGAGAGAGACTAAAAACCCCTTTTTTATTTTTCAATCACTCAACATTAAAGGGCAATTTCAATATAAGTTTTTTGTTATGTCCAACATGGATTAAGAGTCCCATGTTAGCAACAACCATATAACCCTCCAATGACATGGCGAGGGTTTTTATAATTTGAAATGTAGAGCCATTTGTCAGAGTTTTATTGTCTTATAGACCAACTTGTAGCCTAATTTTAAATGTACAGCCGGCTCCGACTATAATTTTCCCTAATTTAAAACTAATCCAAAAACAAAGCTATTTTCTTATCTAGATAATGGATCAGTAATCCAACTTTTCAAAGAAACCCATGATGTTATAATTGAATAATAAATATTTATGTTTATTTTTAATCATATCGTACTTTTGTTAATTTTCAATTTCTATTTTAACTATGATATATCTAAAATTCAAGTTAAAATTATGAGTGTTCATGAGTTAGTTTGGTTCGGTCATAGGCTATTTGGCCAACCAAATTGACTTGGTCGGGTTAGGGAGTTGGTCAGCTAAAGCCGACTAACCTTTTGTGAAAACCGACCCACTCAAGTTGTATCAGTTTGAGTCAATTTTTTTGTTTAGTCAGTTGGTTCAAAAGATTTAAACTTAAAAATTTAATTTAATTTTAAAAATTAAAATAAAAATATTAAAAATTATATTTATGATATAAAATATTTTAGACTATGAAATATGAGAAATTTCCTTTTCCATATTAAAAGTTATATTTAAAATATAAAATATTAATAGATACCCATGGTTAGGTCGTTTGATTTTGGTTGGTTTGCAACTGGCCAAAGTGAAATTGATCCAATTTGGTCGAATTGGGAAATTTTTGAACCAAAGTCAACCTAAAATACTAGAATGCCGACCAATTCATGTCGAGTTAATCAGGTTGGTCAGTTTCATCAGTTTGATGGATAAACCTAACTGAAATTAATTATTGTTATTTTTGTATTATAAAAGTTTCATTAAGAGCAGTATATAAAATATGAATGATTATTAACTATTTAAAAAGTTTAAAATATAAAACAATTGTATACTTTTGTGTGTTTCTATTAGGTAGGGCTGTTCATAAGAATGTCCAAACCGACCAACCCGGACCGACCCAACCCGAGTCGACCGGGTTTTCATCCGTACCGGTCGGTTTCGGGTTGGGCACATACATAAACCAAAATCTTGGGTCCGTTTCGGTTTTCTTGCGTGAAAACCGAAACCAACCCAACCCGAACCGAACTAGTATTCTACTAGTTTGGTAGTTCCTACTTCCTAGTTTGAGTAGTTTTCTAATTCCTAATAGTTTTCTACCTTTAGACTTCTACTAGAACTAGAACTCTAGAAGGCCCATTAGGCAATTACAATTAGAATTCAATTAGGTGTCCTTTTTTAGTTTTTTACCTAGATTAGAATTTAGAATCGCATTGTATACTTAGTACTTCTGCTTTCATACTTTTTAAAAGTACAAAAACCCCCCAAAAGCACAAAATCGGCTTTTTATACTTTGAGCTTTTGGAGAAATAGTACTTCCGTTTTCATGCGCAACTCCCGGCCCTACCTCTGCTCTCCATTACTAGAGTTAGACCACTGTCACCTGTCTCAACCACCAAACCATCGGAGACTATCACCGGAAGCATGAGCGAACATGCTTTTACCAAACAAGAAATGGTTCTTTTGTTTCGGAAAGCATACTTTAAAAATTTTTTTACCCAAACAATTTTCAAAGCAAAAATACCAAAGTAAAGGCATTTTATGTACTTTGTACTTTGGTACTATTAAAAGTACAAAAGCACTTTTATAAAAATACTTTTACAAAAGCACTTTTATTCATTCCGTTTGGCTTGGATTGGACCCAATCCGATCCATTTGCATTTTTATTGGACTGGATTGGATTACAGCAAGTGTTGTAATTTTTTTATATATTTTCTGGATTTCTCATGTTATTTTGATGTTTGATTCAATTTGCCATTTACATTTTATGTGACCGGGACTGAACGTGATTTGTATAGATTTGGATTAGATTTGATCCATTCCATTTGTAAATGGACCAATATTGAATTACACCGGATTGGACCAAATCCAGTCGAATTGACAGCCCTACGCACATGGGACGAGATTTGATCGGTCAAACTCTTCCTATATCATACCCTTCTAGCATTAGATTTACCCAAAGAATTAGGTGGAGTAACGTAGTACCACGCACATGAAACTTCAAAAACAACTAAAGCTGTTTGGACATAGATTTCAAGGCAGATTTGAACCCAATAGTTCGTCCATTTTACAGTTTGAACTTGGGTGCGACCATTGTCCAGTTTTTGCAGTTTAACAACTGGACCGGAAATTGATCCGGTCCTAACCAAGTGCTTCGACCTTTCAGGTGCCATTTTAAAACATAAAGGGAATATTTGGTTGGAGGAATTGATTTTATTCCGATATAAAAATGCCACATACTGTGAAAAATCACATTAAGCGAGACCACTCCCTCAAAGATCTGTAGAGAAATCAGTCGATCCTGATTTTTTGTGATTTGCCGTGATGCATGGAGCAGCTCCAACTCCAAGAGATGGTTTGGCTTCGCAAATGAGAGGGTTTGATTTTTGAATCGATTTGTAAAATGGCAGCGACATGTCTACGTCAATAAATGTTCAAAGTTCAAGCCATGTTCAAATCAATACATTTTCATGAAGATTTCTTCAAATCCCATAAAACCACTGATTTTCACGGGAAAAAAAAATGATAAATGGATTCCTCCAACCAAATGCCCACTAAACGTATATACCAGTTTAGTGGTATATACCAGTTTCATTCAAGAACCCCAGCTCAACGTATATACCAGTTTTAGTCCATGGACGAGGGCAAGAAGTAAAGGATTCCTTTTCCTGGTGGACCCAAGTAGCTTCACACCCATAATTTATTGCATTTTCCCGAAACCAACTCTTAATTCTCTATTTTCTTAAATTTGTGAATTTATTTTGTGCAAAGAACAAACCTGACCACTTCATTCCGGCTGTAGATCTTGACAGCAAGTGATGACAGAGATGCTAGCTATTATGTCCTCACCGCCATTCAGGTCGATTATATTTCTTTCCAATAGAAAGAATGACGACAATCCCGATAGAATGGATCCCTCCAAAGAGACCAAAAACACATCACGGGACCAAATAATGCTTATATGATAGAAAACATATCCACAATTAGAAAATATGCCACTTAAAGTAAACAAATTTTGAGATTTTCTTAGTTAACAGAATATTAGCCAATTACAGGTATAAGTTTTGTAAACCGCCAGGTATGATATGTACATATTAGACATCCATGCTAATGCCACCGTCACTACTTGCACAGGATAAAAACCCACCACCCTCCAGAAAAAGGATCGCTATACAGAAATTATATGAAACTTTTCTCCCTTGTACCCTATACATCACCAATCATTACCCTCTACTATGATCAGAGAAATCTTTTCAAATATTAAAAGAGAATAATGTATGGGAGTTGAAAGCCACTTTCAGCAAGAGAGCTCACCACCTCGGACAATCAGCTAAGCATGGTTGGATGCCCAGTTTGGAGCATCCTCTTAATCACATCCATGCCAAATGATGAATCTGATGAACTGTGTAAGGCAGTAATGTAAATGTCAGTGTCTGATCCAGAGATCAGATCAATTACGAAGTTTCAGTTATAATGACAAAGGAACAGGAAGGGGGAATATATTTAAGGAAACTAAGAGGAGGGAAATGAATTCTTTCGCCATAAAATAATTTTTCAGAGTTTTTGACTTCAAATATGCAAATTTGTATAGAATTACTCAATTCAGCCAAGTATTTCAGTCTCAAAATTGCTGAGTGATGCAGCAGCATGTTCCTGGTTAGATTAGTTTAAGCCTCTTCAGAAGGAAAAAAAAAAGGAGCTAAGAGATCTGAAAGAAAGAAAAGGTATAAAAAATTTCTAGGCCCATTCACATTTCACAAGAGAGGATCATAAGAGAAAAACTAGCAAAAACCAGAAGTGGGGCCCAGAGTCTCTAGTGAGGTAAACCATCTAAACTGCCCACCAGAGAATGCCAAAACATGTTAATTGGTGCAATCGGTCAATGAAAACTTTGACTCTCACAAGGAATATCTGAAAATCTCCTTTTTTGGGACTGAAGTGGCAGTTTCATAACGTCTGAAGTCCGATTGCTTTATTACTTTAATCAATTTATCTAGATCCAGATACTTGCTTATTTTTCTCTTTTCGTTTAATGGAGCGTCAATGAATTAGATGCTACCATATATCAGTTTTTAAAGTTCTCCTAGCATGTACGGCTTGCTTAAGATAAAGCTAGTTTGTTTAAGTTGTAGGTTTGTCACTTATCTTTCAGCCTATTTTTCAAGGACCAAAACTTATCCATTTTGCATGATTTTGGTGTTATTTTACTCTGACTTATAGGGTATCAATGACAAGAAATAAGCTTTTTTGTTTCTAGTGTGTAATAGAAGAAAGAGTCCCCAAAGGTTGACCAGCCTCCTCTTCTATAAGTGGCTATCCCCTTTTCAGTGTATTTGGTTATGCCTCTGATAGGCCCACTAATATCTCACATTTTGCTCTGGTTAATAAGTTTTTGAATAACCATTTATCACTTGTTAGATGTCAATATAAGTTTTTTCTTCACTTCTTGAACATTTTAGAACTTCATAATGATAAGAATGTCCTTCATACCCATGCAGCTATGCTCAGCAATATCCAACATGATGATCATACTTTAAAAGCAAACCATCCAAACATAAAAATAAACCCTCATCCCAACAAAAATTGAAATTTCAAATTCAAGAACTATTGTTCTTAAGAAGTTTTCTTTTCTTCCTCCTCTGTTCTTAAGTAAAGATCTAAACCTTCTTGCTTGTTTTTTTATTCAATTCTGATTTCTCTGCATTTTTTTCTTGAATACAGTGTTGCATGGACTTTTCACATGGATGAAGCATCCATGTCAAACATGCATCAGATTCCTATACTTAATGAATTCTTGAGGGACACTTCTATGTAACATTTTTCCTTGATTTTCTTGCTTATTTGGCATAAGTTAACAGCTAATGTACAGAACAAATGCTATTTTCCCCATAAAATGTCATTAAGAAACAAAGATAAACTTTTAAACCTTTTCCTATAGGTATAAAATCATCATGTCAGAATTGTCAAGGTGATGCCTAGGCACCTAGGTGATAATGCACTCATGGAGGATCACCTTGATTATTCGCCAGGATATTTTTTACATGGTGCTCTAGGATACTTTTATATTTTTTACTTTTTGAGATTCTAATAATAAAGTACAAATTATCAAACTAAATTATTCAGTTTTTAGGGTTCAATCAACACGTATACTGACTTAAACCCTTGAAGACTTCAAAACTTGAACTGATAAGCATAGAAGAACTCAAAATTTTATCCAATCAACATATTGATTAGTTTCATCATTTTTTCATAGAGGCTCAACTCCTCTAATTTTTGAAATTTCTTCATTCTTCCTATTTTCATAATATGTTGCTTTTCTATGTTTTAAATGAAGCTTGTAGATTTTTTATGAAGATTATAAACAATTAATAGTGAAAGATGGTGATTGCTTGCTAATGGAACCTAAGGAATTACCCTAGGATCCATGGTTTTTATTCAAAAAAAAATCACCTAGGTGACTAGGTGACAATTAATAGTGAAAGATGGGTTTTAGTCAAAAAAAAAAAATTCATCACCTAGCCCCACCTCGACACCTTGGAAACTATGCCTCTAGGGTCCACTGTCATACTCTGACAATCAAGAAATACAAAGATAGCTTAACATGTGGAGAAATAAGTTTGTATGGTCACAACACTTTCTTTTGATCCTCCAATAAAACACAACACACTATCAACCAATTGAAAAACCAAATCACCCAGTGAGTGCTTGCCTGGGTGATTTGGGGTGATTTGGTTTCAATGTTTTCACATGGTCACAACACTTACTTGCAATCCTTTAATAAAACACATCCATGCTATTAGTCAAACAAAAAAAAAAAAACAAATTATCCTGTGAATGCACCCTTCTGTTGCTACCCCAAATGACAGAGTCAGTAACAACCTGCTAACATATGAAAAAATAGAGATTATCTCTAGGATCTACTCAAGGTTCAAAGTATCGACACGTATCGGCCGATACCATATCGTTCCGGGACCCCTCCGATACGCCCCTATAGTGGGTGTATCGGGGTCTGACCGGTTCAGGGGGTGGAGGAGACCTAAACCGGCCCCCCTGAACCAATTTCGAAAAAATAAAAAATAAAAAAGTAAAAAAAAGGGTATTGATTCACCCGATGCGCCCCTACCGGCATATCGAGCGTATCAATATTTTGAAACTTGGGTCTACTATCGTACTATAACAATCTAGAAAAATTGGGGAAGCCTAACATGTTGAACGATGAGTTAACACAACCATCTCAACATACACATTTCTACCCATTTCTGCCATCTCAACATACGCATTTCTGCCGCACCCATTTTTGGACATCTTGTTTCTTGACTGCCCAAAACTCTACTTGATACAACATAACTGACCTTACAATTGTTTTATAGAATTTTTCTTTTAATCTAAGTGGTATTTGCCTATCATGTAAGACTCTAGATGTACCCCCTCCATTTTGCCCATCTTGCTCTAATTCTATAGGCAACATCCTCCTCAATCTCCCCCTTGTCATGAATTTTGAACCAAGGTACAAAAAAGGCCACATTGAGTTATCTTTGATTCTCTTCATCTCCCAATTCCAAACATACCCTGATTTGCGCACCTATCTATACTATAGATAAAAATGTGGATGCAGAGCGAAAGTCTTTTTGACTAAAATTACCCTCTATTTCTTTGTTTGAGAAAGGGTATAAAAGTCATTTTATTACAGCTTTAATGCAAGCTTTAATGGCTACTAAAATGCTCATATTTGTGTATTTAGTCCATCTCTAATTGTAAGGGTTGAAAATGTAATTTTAATTATTACTTTCCACCTCATTTAATCCCCTCTCATTAAGTCTTATACTTAAGGTATTAACTCCCATTTTCTCTTGTTAAATCCTATATTTAAGTTATTTTTTACTAACAAATGTTGCTAATTAGATCTATGCCAATATTTTTAACAATATAAACCCATATATATTAAAACTGACTCAAAAACAAAACCATTCTTTATCCAAGTGATGGCTAAGCAATTTAACCATCAGAATAAAATCGATCTAACTATGAAGTTATAGTTAGGTAATAAATTTTTTTAATAAAAATAAATTAAAAAAATTAAAAAAAAAAAAGAAAAGTTAGACACATTTATGATATTTTTATTAATCAATTTTAAAAATAAGTTTAATAAACAAGAATTATTTTTGTTGATAATGAAAATGGAATACATAATTTGGAACTGAATTATTTTACTATTTGGCAAAAACCAATAGTTCTACTTTTGGGTCAAATGTGTTAACATTTAATGTTATAAATAATTAATAAAATATAAAATACAAAAATGAAAAAAAAACATAAATTTTGCAAGAAAAACATCCAAGGACATGTATAATATCATATAATTATCATATTAAACAAAAAGTAAAGAGTGACATATCAAAATTGTTTTCATACAGAAATACAAAAAAATTATAGAAAAAGTTGAACACGTCTATAATTTTATATTTACACTACTATTAAAAATATGAATAAGATTGTGGAACTTTCTTTTGACTAAAATACTCATTTTTTTAATTTAGTCCCTATTTAACTGAGGATTAAATTGTAAATTAAACTACTACTTTTCACCTCATTCAATTCCCACTATTTAAATCTTAAATTTTTTTTAAATGAACAAAAAAAAGATACACCAAAAAAGATAAAACATCACAAAAAGAAGAGTCTAGCCAAGTAGGTAGGCTTGTCAATGATACTTGAAACTTCACAACTCGATCCAATTATCACATATTTGGATGAGGTGATTATGTATCAGATTTGGGTTTTGCAATCTGCATCTGATTAATAATAAAAAATATATAAAAACAAAAAATAAAAAATAAAAAATACATAAAGTTTTTCAAGAAATGTGGATACATTATTACTATAATTATCATCATGTAGAATTGCCACGTGCAAAGCACATGCACCATTACTAGTTATTATTAAATTTACATAGCATATATTCTTTTTTAGTCCTGCATATTTTAAAACCTCTTGCTTAAGTTATTTCTAAGGTATTTGTCCATAAATTTAATTTTGCACTTACTCCTCCATTAGGTTGATCAATTAAAATGGAGTAAGTGCAAGTGCCTGAAGCTGCAGAGCCAACTTTTTTGTCGCATCCCCCAAAGCAAAACTTTTTGAAGATAAATGTGGATGGCAGTTTTTTGCGCGAAGGGAAGGCAGGTTTTGGTGTGGCAGCTAGAAATCATTTGGGTCTTTTGGAAGCCATCTCTTTTGGCCAGTCAGGTGCAACCTCTCCCCTCCGGGCAGAAGCATTCACCTGCCTTCAAGGAGTAAAGCTAGGGAAATTTGTTAACAAGGGTCCTTTTGTGATAGAAAGTGATAGCAAATCCCTGGTGCAGGCGCTGATCTCAAAGAAGCCAAATGATGTCCCTAAATCTTTCTTTTTTTGTAAAGATATTCTAGAAGAATGTAAAGACTCGGACTGCTCTTTTTCTTATGCTAGGCGGGAGACCAATTTGCTAGACCACAACCTTGCAAAAAAGGGGCTGTCAGATTTCGGTTTTTATACAGATGCAATACCCTTGTGGCTAGCAAAATGAATGACCCCTCCGCCCTCTCTGTAATTATCTTTCTTTTTGAGTAATATAATCCTATTTTTCTACCAAAAAAAATTAAAATGATTTCATCAACAAACCAGAAGCACTATGGGACCTCCTGAACAGGTGTATTCAATTCATTGATAAGTGCAAACAAATAAGGGCTAAAAGCACCATGGTGAAAACCCCTCAAAACAGTAAAATCTGACGTCTCTCCCACAAGCGTTCTAACATTGGTTGTTGCACCCTTATACATGTTTTTTTTATAATTGAAAGAGAAATTTATTAAGAAAATATGAGAACTATTACAAGCATCCCACTAAGAGGCACAAGGTGCAACCTCCCTTAAAAATGTGAAAGCCACATGGCACTATAGATAAAGATTACAAGGTAGCCCAGTACAAATATTCCCTCATAACCCCTTGTTTAGCAAGATAATTTGCCATAGCATTAGCAGACAGGTATAAAATATAAGAACCCAAAAAAATATGGGTTATTTTAATAGTTTATACATTTTTACAGACAGGTATATGAGTACTAATTTTTCTTCTTGTCGAATCAAACTCCTAGATGTGTTAAATTCTGATTCCCATGTTTGTGTCCATGCAACACTGCTCAAATCTTGAAATGTTCTTGGTCGTTCTTCATTATTTTTTTTATTCTTTTCTCATTCCTTAAATTCTTGCCAAGTTTCTTGCAATATCTTTTAATCTCCTTGAATCTTTATCAATTTTTTGAAAATTCTTGTAAGAAAATTATTCTTTCTTGAAACTCTTGCTTACTAAAACCTGTTTTGCTACCTTGTCCATTGATTCTTACTTCCCTTTGACTCTCAAGATTGGTCTTAAATGAAAAAAGAGAGATTCCCTATCCCTATGATAAATCACTCTACCCTATAGGCCTAAATACACAGAATGCATCTAACAACCCAAAATAGTTGTTTCTCCCAATTTAGGACCATTGCCACAACCCTAAACAATGCTACTTTATCTCTAAGATTGATGCTGAAATTCTGTACTAATTAGGGTTGATTACATAAGCCCCAAATCATCTTCAAGGATAATTGACCTACCTTAGGAACACCCCCAGGCCTTTTTCCAAATCCCAAACTTATGCTTTAGAATTCCACATCTCGCCCTTGCACAATTACTAAGCTGTTGTCCCCATACAAAGGCAACATCAAGAAGGTTTTTGGGTCAACATGTGTGGCTCTAGTATCAAGAAGCAAAGATTGAATGCTATAAATATAGCAAACATCTGCCTAACCAAAATTCGGCACCAAGGAATAATTTTGTAAATGACATGTCTAGAGATAGCAACACCATAATAGTCATATCCCAACTATATGAGCTAAGATATATAAAAGATATATCCATACATAATTCACAGAATTTAATCAAATTGCAAATGAAACTAATATTATTCTTAAGTAATGCCATCCCTATAGTTGAGAGGACAATAAATTAGAACTTTTAAGTTATTCATTTCCATCAGATAATTCTTGAAGGAGATATATACTAAACTAAGTTGTAGATGTTTCCAGACATAAGCGACAGACTCTAATCAAGGATAAGTTATTTCTGCCACAAAATACAAAAAGATGTAAATAAAGAATATAAGGGCACCGAAGTGCACAGACAGGGAAAATTTAAGTAATTAATGATCACAATTTCCACTTAAAATAGAAACCTACAAACAACCAAAGAGAACCAAAACTCTAATTAAGATGAAGTTTTGGAGGAATCAAGAAGATATCAACCTTGGAATTGTGATTTCATAGGGAAATGAGACACCCTCAACATTTGGAACAGGAGGGATATGATCTCTTTTCTCATTTACGAATTTTATGATTTGAAATAGAACTTCACGAAGAGCTGCCTCCAGGGCTGCCCGCCGAACACTTCTCTCCACAAGGGCACACTCTGATGAATCAAAAGCATAATCCCATTATGAACTACATCGCAAAAAAATTTACATTGGTTGTTGGTGGGTGTTTAAGAATGGAAGTTATACCTCCAGGATCTACAACCACTTTGGAATGGTGAGACTTGGCAAAATGTGCTTTTGGTTGTTGTGCAACATTCAAATTGATATACCATTGTTCCCAATATAGGCGTTCTGTTTTGTTTGAGAACCAAGTTGCCTGTTTGTTTTTCACCTCGTAGAAAGACAAACATATCTGCATCATGACTTCTAGTTAAGCTAAGAAAAACGTGAAGATTAATTTCATCTCATTTTACAGTATATGATAAGAAACACCTTACTACATGAAACGCCAATATCACATTGAGAAAAGAAAAAAGCAATGCAAGGTGTTGATTGAACTACAAGCAACTGTAAAATCCCTACTCGAAGCAACAGAGACATAATTGAGTTAAGTCGAGACTTTGTTGAGTTCAGTTGTGCACCCAACCACCACCAAAACTAGTAGTAAATACAGTTGCATCTGCATTTGGAATTAACTCATCTCTCCAAGTCACAAAATTATTATTGGTGGGTAGATCTGTTACTGGTTAAAATCTGCCATCAATCATGAAGTGGATTTTTGCTCATCAAATTAAAAATTTGAATTAAGTTAGCCTAGTTTAACCAGAAACTAGGTTGTTTTGGTTCCTTCCTCTTTGTCAAAACAAACAATAAAGACATCCTAGACTAACCAAAACCCAAATAATGAATCCTTTTCTTCTGAATTTCCCTTCTCATTTTCTTTGTATTTATTTCCCTTGGGTCCTTCAAGGGTAGTTGGATTATTTAAAAGCAAGGGTAAATATTTTCTATATGGTTATTGATATATAATAATAATAATGATAAAATGGCAATAATAACAGCAGTAACTACTTGTGTCAAAACTTGTAGAATCTTAAAGATTTGCACATAGACTCCACAAGAAACGCTAACTGAAAGGCAATCAATATGTAACCTGACTTTTCTTGTTTGGGTGCTTCTCTACCCAACCAATGAACTGGTCAATCTTCTCCTCTATTTTCTTTTCAAGTTCAGCGTCCCCACATTGCACCTATGTAAAAAGAAGGATAAATTAAGGAACTGTTATATGCAGCTTGAGTGCAAGGAATATTACTAATACCATGAAATCTTAGATAATATATGGCATCACAAGTAGAACTGCTGTATGTAAATTATTACTCATGGTATTGAAGCATAGTCCACCTACATTTCCTTGTTCTGGACAAAATAATTAAAAAACATTGCAGGGCATGCAACATTTAGTTCATGATTTTGGCTGATAAAATTTAGAAAATAGAGAAAATAAAAGAAAAGTAAAAAAACTCTGTGCCAAGTGCAACTGTTATAAAAGGATAACTTGTCCGCCAAGCCTGGGCTTAGAATCTAGGCTTGATTACTTACCATGACTAAAGTAGACCAAGTCTGACTAAATGGATTTTAGGACCTTGGTTTCCTAAGTGTAACATGGATTCAACTTTCAGGTCTTAATAAAAATATTTTTATAGGAAAATAAACCAAAAGGAAAATGATTTGCATTCTCTAGGTTGAATTGGGCCATTAATGAGTTTAAAGCCCAAGCTAAATTCGTTGCCTGACTCAAGCTCCATCTATATATCCCCATGTGGTTTCCCAAGTACAACATGGATTCAACTTTTTAAGTCTTACTAAAAAATATTTTTTTGGATAAAGAAATCAAAAGATTTTGATTTACATTATCTAATTATAGGTTGAGTTGCGCTCTGAATAAGTTTAAAGCCGAAGCTGAAGTTGTTGCCACTCAAACCCCAAAGGGGCTGCACCTGGCCCAGGCCAGGCTGTTTACACCCATGGATCATTTCAATCCTCGAACCAAAGATGAGTACCACCGAACCTGGAGGGTTCTGTGGGTGGGGGAAACACATTAAAGCAACCACCACATGAAGAACTCAAGTTTTAAATCAGACCATTGGAGTGCTAATGAACAATACCATGAGTTCCATTGAAAACATGAGCTATTTTTTACCTAGAGATAGTATCCCTTTTTTTGATAGATAACAATGCTATGAAGAGAAAATGCAAATTGTGGTGATACTATGAATATAGATTCATGCAGGATAAAAAACAATATGGAATTAAAGATTCATGGAACAGCTGTTTAAACAAACAGTGCAATTTACAAAGAGATGATGTTGTGGAGAATGGTTAACAATTTTTCGCTATATACTGTTGTTGGCTAATACATTTTTTTTCTGTTTTCTTTTCTTTCCAATTTCATATGAGCTACAGCATACAAGCAGTACAGAAACTAAAGTACTAAACATCAACATATCATATCCTAAAAAGTTGGAATAGCTTCCAAACTTGGCATAATAAGAATCATTGTAAGAATTTGACATAACCACTTACATATGTGATTTCAAACAGTTCTGAGTCAATGTCTTTGGGTCGTACAAGACCTAAAGCCCTATGGAACACAATGGTGTGTAGAATACCTGCATCCAGTTTGACACCGATTGGCAGTTGAGGAAGAAATAATTAATATTACAACAAGTACGGAAGGAATGCAAAGTTGATGAAAAAAGCTTAAAAAGAACAAAAACAAAAGAATTTATATTTTATGAGACAGGTCATAGTATCAAGGAAGACCTGACCAATAAATTCAACTAAAAGAATCATGAAGTAAATAATACAAGAGTCTCAATCACACTCCAAAGAGGTGAAGTAAATAATACAAGAGTCTCAATCACACTCCAAAGAGGTGAAGTTAAACCCCAGGTGTCTAGACTGATGTTAGGAAAGTTGTATATGTAGGATAAAAAAGGAGTACAAATGATTAAAAAACCATGTACAACCACACGATGAAAACCATGAAGCCAACAACCAAGTACCATTGCATCCATCTTTTTTATCATTTATCATTGCATCCTTTCATTCATAATAAACCCATCCTTATGTTTGAGGAAACCAAGGTGGGATTTGTTTAGCATAAGCAATTCCAGACCTAAATTAAAGTTCTTAGTATAAGACAACCCTGTCTCTTCTTTTCTCTTCCTTAATTCTCCTGGACTTCTGAAGAACCCTTACCACGAGATTGGAAATTCATTTCAACCAATAGAACTACAAATTCTTGTCGCAGGTTTTAGCATGTATAAAATTTACGGCAGAAGTGCACAAAGTAAGAAACAAATGTACTGAAGCATGCATCCATTGCTTAACAAGAACAGCAAAAGGACACAAACAGCCCCATAATACATTAACCACATATTCATTAATTCATTCGTCAAACTCGACCTAATTCTGCACAGAATCAGAAGCAATAAGGCATCTTACATCGCAGTACTTCCCGTATCTCAAAGTGCTCCACTTCCTGCAGTCACGTAATGTTGTAATCAGCCAAAAGCTTCATCAATCACTTGAAATTTAGCAATCTGGAGCTCATACCAAAAAGAACGATGGGGAAGGAAAGAAAATAATTTTTCATTGCCAATATAACACATGTAATTGAAGTGAAACTACTAAAATTCAGAGCCTCACCAGCTCTTTAAGTTGGCAAACCTCGCAGTTCATGATATCGTGCACTAAATAAACCCGCAAAATCAGGTCACACTGAATAAATAACCTAAAAGAGGAGGCAGAAGTTGACAAACAAAGGAAAGCCTATATCAAGAAACCCTAAAGTATCATTAAGACATGGAGGAAAGGGAGGAACAATCACTGTTTCTGGCTCGGGTTGAGGCTTGAGAAGCAAGCACAAATCCGAAGTCAATATCAGTAATCAACAAGATCGTTTTGTATTAAATGAGCAGTGATATTAGATTTGGGTGTTGTGCAGTCGGTGTAACGTTTCGTGGCGGCAAATTTGCAATCCGAGATCTCCTACGTACAATAACTCTATCCACATTACATATATTTAGAGCATCGCCATGAATGATAACATGCAAATACGGAGATGTTCTCAATATGCGGCTGTAGTATCATATGGGCAGGTATAGATAGGGTGCTTGTAGGAATTCGGGCCCAACCCGATCGGGGCTTGAAGTACAGACATGGGACTGAACCTAAGTTAGAAGTTGATTTGAGTTACAAGGCTGAAGGCCCACAGCTAAGGCCGCAATTTGGGTTGGGTTAGTCCGAATCCACGGGTTGGGTTGGGTTGGGTTGATGCTTGGGTTAGGGTTAGGGTTGAAATTTATGAACCTAATTTTACTTTGAATTGGGTTAGGGTTGAGCCCTCGAGCAACCCGACTCAACTCGAGCCTAATTCTATAGTGTGTGTGTGTATGTATATATGTGTGTGTGTTTGTTTGTGTGTGATATTATTTTATACATTGATTTGTTTAGATGCATGATAGTTGTATAGCCACCACCATATACTATCATTTATTTCACTTAAGATAATCACTTCACTTAGTCCTAATTGGAAATACTAAGACCTTGATAACATATTTTATATTTTCTAAATATTTTATTCTTTATCTCCTCTCTATTATTTGCCACTCATATAGCTTGCTATCCATAAAATATCTATTATAAGTCATCATAATAAACTATAGTCATTTCAATCACTTATTTTCATAATTTTGTACTTAAATAACCAAAAAAAAACATCAACAAACAAATACTAATAAAACATAGGATTAATATCTATTATCTATATATAAAGGAAGGTAGTTAGGTTGAAGCCTCCCCCATTTAGACAAGTGGTGCTCTAATTTTTCAGAAAATAGTATTTTAGAAGTGGTTAGTTACATTTTCAAATAAAATTTAAAATTCAAATCACTATATCAAAATATTTACATTAATAGATGCATAGAAGCATACATGGTGGGACCCATTAAAACTACCACAAATACACGGTTCAAAATTTCTAATATAGAATATTTAAAAAAAATGAAATATTTCATATCATGGACCCGTACTTAGTACCGGGTCATGCCTAGTATGTAATGAAAGTTGATTTAAGGTCTAAGATTAAGAAGTTCTACAAGATTTTAAGGGATGGGAAGAAGGTTGGGTTGGGCCCAACCCGAGCCCAGCCCAACTCAAAGTTGTTGGGTTGGGTTAGTGTCGAAAGAATTTAGTTAGGATTAGGGTTGGGTAGGTTGGGTTGGGTTAGGGTTAAGGTTAAGGTTAAGGTTGGCCTCAACCCAACATAACTTGGTCCGACTTGTAGCCCTACCCACAACACCTCCACTAACCATGTCACAGTCGATTTTGGATTAGTTCTCACAAACGATCCTCGCACCGTCCTCACAATCCCTTTGTGCAATGAGAATATCGAGTCCCAATCTGCTCATCACATAGTGCACCTCACACGAATCTCACAACCCCATCACATCATGTATTGGAAATATCTTCCTATGAATAACAACACAAAGGACGAAAGATGTTCTCAATACATGGTGGAGTGGGGCTTTAGAGATGGAAATTTCACATAAATTTTCGGGTTCCCAACTCATCCCGGCCCTAATAGGACCTGTTTATCAAAACCCTACAGGGTTTGGGTTTTGACTTGAGGGTATATGATACCCAATACCAATGATGCATAAATATGAACCTATTATACTATATATTATGTACAAATTTATGAATTTAGTACTAAGATAATTATTCTATTATTAATATTTTATTTGTATGAATTTCTTGGGATTAAAATCATCATTAAATGTAAAATTGGATTTGATAGATTATTTATTTCATTTAGTTATAAAATGCTAATTTTAATTATTATTTCTTTTAGTTTTTAGTTGAATTGTTAATCATATATATGTATTGATTGTTTTAATGAACACAAAAGTTAATAAAATCTATTTTATTTCATTAAATAACACAAAAGGCGAGATGGCTTAGTGGTTTAAAGTAGTGTTAAGAGATTTGGCACTAACTTTAATTGATCTGGTTTCACACTATAAGCATTAATGGTATGTTTGGTTGCTGTGATGGAGAAGGGAAAATGGGAATATTCCCATATCGGGCTCTTCCTCCTACTCCATTTCTAGACAACCCTCACTATGAACCTACGTCAACAATGGTCTTCTTGCCAGCAATGTTATTGTTGATCTCCATACAAGGTACGATCACGAAGATGACCATCAACGACCGACGAGTATTTTTTATACTATTTTTGTAGCTGACTAATTCATCTTGTCAGCAGGAAGAGATGGCTGCTCTATGGCCAAAATCCATTATTTTCAACATGTAACCTTGATTTTTTCTATAGATCTACACTTCTATCTTGTAGATCTAACCTTTTTTTTTGCATGTGTGTTTTTTAACTTGTAGGGTCCAAATCTCCTTGCTCACTCGCGCAAAGGTAAGATATCCTAACTATTTTCAGATCCAAAATGATGAATGACTGCTATAGATCTCCTTACATTGCAAAACTAATCGATTTTCTTAGTAGACAAACGCAGGAAACTGGTTATTTAGCATATCATTTATCAGGAAACAAACACGGGATGCAAATCTATGAAAAAAATATTTTCTCTTCCAATCCCAATCTTTCTCATCCCATCATTTCTTGGCAAGTAGAAAGGTAAGACTTTTCATTTTATTTATTTGGTTCCTCACTCGTTGTGTCATGATCAAATTCGAGCATGTAAAAATGAAAGAAAATAGAAGAAATCTTATTTTTCAACAACAGGTATAAGGTATTCTTATTCTCTTCTCCTTCTTATCCATTCAAGAAAGAAGAGACGAACCCGTGAGAAGCACAAGATCAACCGCTTTAATATAAAAGAAAGGGAAAGACGAAGATTGGTGTGGTCTTGAGGTAGAACTGAACTGACTTATAACTACTCCAATAAAACTTGTAAGGGTTGGAAAAAGTGGATGATGGAGGAAGATTTCTCCATCGAGAAGGATTGGAAGGGATTTGTGCTATAAAGGAAAGAACATATAATAGGAACACAAGTGTTGTTTTTCAGGAAGCTATGAGAGATGGATTGGCCTTGGCAAAGAGAAGGGTTGGCAACCAAGGTAGGCGTGTCCGAAGGAGGCTAAGAAATCAATTACTTAAAGAGACTAAGAAATGGTGGAGTATTTATATTACTTATCAAAAGGTTTCTTTGGTCGGGGTTTTGTGCACCAGGCATTTGGCAAAGGAGTTTGGAGGACCGTCAATTATTCTATGCAATAAGGGTTTTGGTGTTTGTGACAGATAACTTGGGCTTTGTTTCATATTCTGGAGGAAGAAGATGATGAATAGTGTGTTTTATTTCCAAGGCTAATTTTGACATTTTCAAAAGTCTTAAAATTCACATGAGGTCATGTGATATACATAATTGATGTCCATTAACGACAGTTACTAGATTGTCACGATTCAAAAGTTTGGGTACTAGATTGTTGCATTTTAAAGTTCGGGGACCAAATTGTCATTCGAGCCAAAGTACAGGGTAATGATCGAGAATTTCCCCTAAAATAAACTATAAATTACCTTGATATTACCATGAAGAAAATGAATGTGAAGCTTAATTTATCTATATAAATATATTAAGCTGAAATGTGTACGAAGGAAAGCATGAGGATGCAAAAAAAGGAATATGACAGTAAGTTTTGCCTTTTTTCCCTTAGAAATTACAAGAATGCCACATAAAGACAAACCCCCTTATGTGATTGACTTGTAATTACTCCTATGTTATTATAAAATTACAAAAGACAAACCTTTCAATTTAATTGATTCCAAGGCATTCAAAAAATTAAAGGAATGCCACATATAAGACAAATCTTCCAATTTAATTGAAGGAAAATGTAGAGAAAGGAAGGGAAAGGTAAAGAAACCTTTACAAACCTTATATTGATTTCCCTATCTTTTCATTACTTTCCCTACATTTTCCTTCAAACCAAACATAGCCTAAGGCATTAAAAAAATTACAAGAATGCCACATATAAGACAAATATTTCAATTTAATTGACTCTAAGGCATTAAAAAATTACAGGAATGCCACATATAAGACAACTTTACTCTATTTACAATAATGCCTCTATGACATTCGAAAATTACAGCAATGTTATATATAATTATTTACAATTATGCCATCCTACAAAATAAAATGTCATCATTCTTCTCTCTCACTTAAGTCTCTCTCTATCCTCCTATTCTTTATCTCAACTTTTATTTATTCATTTATTTATTTTTATTATTATCTAAGCATTTATTTATTTAATAAATTATTTTAAATCAATAAAATAAAAGATATTTGACATTGAAATAAATATTTTAATAGGCATTTATTTTATTTAATTTATTATTATCTAACCATTTATTTAGTTAATAAATTATTTACAAATCCATAAAATAAAGGAGATTTTATATTGAGAGACAATTTTTTAATAGACATTTATTTATTTATTTTACTAAATTATTTATTTTATTATTATAGAAGTATTTATTTATTTAATAAAATTAAATAAATAATTTAAAAATCAATAAAATAAAATATATTTGACACTAAGAGAAAGATTTTAATAGGCATTTATTTATTTATTTTATTATTATTCAAGCATTTATTTAGTTAATAAAAGTAAATAAATTATTTATAAATGAGTAAAATAAAGGAGATTTGACATTGAGAGAAAGATTTTAATAGACATTTATTTATTTATTTAGAAATAATTTACTAACAAATTATTCTCTCCCCTTAAGCCCAATATTTAGGTAGAGTTGTCGATGGGTCGGGTTCAACCCAATGGACCCGAACCAATTGGGCCGATTCTAGTTCCGGAAATTGGAACCAGTGGGTTGATTATGGGTCCTAATATAGGGTCCCAATTACTATCAGTTTATAATATATTAAATAAATAAATTATATATACTATACATAATATATATATATAATATTTAATATATATTATACATAGATATTTATTTTTTATTTATTACAATCAAGTCTGTCAAGGTAGACCCGATTGTCTTGAGAATCAATTGGTTCGGTTCGGGTCCAAAAATTACAAAGCATATTGGGTCCAGGTCCAGATCTGGGTCCTCAACATTTCATGTTGGGCTGATTTTGGTTCCGACCCATTGGCAGTCCTATATTTTGGGCTTTCAATAGGTAGGTTTAAGCCCAACATTTATGAGGGGGCAAAAATGCAAGTGGAATGGGGGCCATGGCTTCCTTGGGTCCCCTTTAGGGGTGGATTTGAGCCAAGATACAAAAAATAAGAATTATAAAAATTATTTAATATTATACATAAAAATAAAAATATTATTATATAAAATAAAATTATTTATTATATATATGTATATAATAAAACAAATATTTATTTATTATACTAGGCTCGCGAGCCTCACGATCCGAGCTTCACTGGGCTCGAGATTGGCTTGATTAGCACACGAGCCTATATATCAGGCTTGAGCTCAGCTCGAAGCTCGGTTTAAACCAAGCCGAACCAAACTTTTCACGAGTCGAGCTCGAATAGCTCGTGGCCACCCCTAATCCCCTTGGTTTCACCCCTGGGGTTGGGATTAAACCTATTCACAGGTCACGTTGGAATGTGACCTTTGCCTTTATATCAATCGAACATATTCAAGTCCAACTTTGAGCATGACCAAACCATCGGACCTAGACCTTAAGCCCAAGCCCGACTCCATATAAATCCCGACGTTCGACCAATAAATTGAGAAAAAAGATTTGTATTCTTTATTTGACAACAAAATTGATTTATTTATATTAAATTGACTTCAAATGTGAAAATTTTAATTATTTATTTTATTAAATTAAATATATTATTATCACAATAAATATTTGATTTATTTGTTTTATAGAATTAAGTAAGTTATTATCAATAAATTTATATTTATTTAATTTACTAAATTATTCATTTAGTTAATAATTTATTTTACTAACAAATTATTTCTTTTCTCCCTGAGCCTAATAATTTATGGCTATCAATAGGTTAGGTTTGTGTTGGGCAGGGGCAGAGCTAGGAATTTTTTATGAGGGGGCTAAAATCTATGTGGATTTGGGGGGGGAGGTAATTTAGGGCTATTAATAGGTTAGGTATGGTTGGATAGGAGCAAAGCTAGGAATTATGACTATTAATTAAAACATTTATGTTTTGCAAATTCATTTTTTCCTATACTATAGTCTATAATTTAGCTTTTGCAAAGGGGCCCCTCTGCTAGTATCTCTTTAAAGCAGAAAGAGATTTGTATAAGGAGTCGGACTGGTTGTCAGTTTGGTGGAGAAGGACCATTGATGAAAAACTAAAGGGTAAAATACAAAAGCCTCCTCTAAAGTTGATGACAATGTAGTTTAACTTTAAAACAAATACGTCCCTTGAACTTTTGAAAAAATCAACAGAAACCTCTCTTCCATCACTGATCTAGATGGACAACATATAAAGTTACAAAATTACCCCTGATTAATTGGGGCATCATAGAAAATATATTAAAATTCTAAAGCTGCTATGAAGCCTTTTTTCAAAGCAAAAGAATAGAATTTAAACCCTAACACCACTAAACACTTGCATGGCACTATCATTCAAAATATTCCATTCACATAAGAATATTTCCCATTTTTTGGAAACCGTTTTTCACCAGCCACTGTTATTTACCGGCAACTGTTCTTCATTGTCTGCAATATCTAGTTCCCTCCTCGAGCAATTTCTCACCAGAGCATTTTTTTTTTGGTTTCTCTTGCTATGAGAAATGCATTTCATAAATAGAAAACAAAGACTCTGTTACCTAGAGACTCTGCTACCCATAGTCTCCGGCATTTCACCAATACCGCATGGAAAAATAACCAAGGCTCTCAAGGACAAGAAACCAATTCCTCTTATGTGCTGTAATTTGTTAACTTTTTCTTTTGAAGGTGTTACTAACATCATTGGTGGCTCGTAAGTTGAGTAACTAGTAGCCAACCGAAAAGAACCAAACAGAGTTATGCTTCATCGAATCCAAAAGCACATAAATAATAAAGCATAAATTCATTAAAGCCCATAAAAACCAAATCAAAGATTCAATAAATGATATTACATATGACCCAAAATGAGAAAAAAAAAAGATGCATTTAGAAGTGTCCATAAATACATAAAACCCAAAAGAAAAACAACATTGTAACAATTATTTTTCTTTTTTATATGCAATCAAACCCAATAATTAATCATTTGGCATTTCCGCTAGAAAACCAGTATCACGAATCCAAGATGTGATTAAAAGATTAGGCAGCCTTTAACACTTCTCAGCCAACCTCCTGGTGAAGAACAATCACCTGAAATAGTTCACCTTCTGATCTATAGCTAAAGTTCAAAATTTATCCTTGTTTTCCTGTGCATAAACCAGAAATGTTGCCTCACTTCTTTAACAAACAATCTCCAATGGTCAAATGTTGTTTCCCTTCTTGGTTGGAGTAAGTTTCAGGACTGAAAGAGTCAATGGTGGTTGCTACCTTTTCTTGAGTCGATGGAGTTTTAAGAACGAGAGATTAAAATAGGAGAAAGTGATAAATATTCTTCCAGGGTTCCTCTCTTCTTGGGTTGATGGAGTTTTAAACAAGGTTCCTAGTTAATGGAGTTAAAGAATGGGAGATTATAAGAGAAAGAGATCAACAAGAGGGTAGAATGGGTATTTGAAAAAAGCTGATGTATTAGTCTAATGTTTTCTGTTTGGATTAGTGATGGAAGGGAGGTTTTGATGAGTTTTTCAAAAGTTTAGGGTAGGTATTTGTTAAAGTTAAACTAATGGGGAGGTTTTTGTATTTTACCCAAAACTAAACCATATTACCAAACCGTCGGGACTCGGGAATAAATTAATAATAAATAAACCTTCACAATTCAAAATTTCAAACTGGAACAAGTCTCCTCTAGTGCAGACAGGTTAGTAATATATAGCCGTTAGAGAGGCTGAAGTGGCTGTTTGTCGTCTATTATTATATCACAAGCCCTTTTTCTTTTAATGCCAAAAGTGTCCCGTAATTCAAAACGCAAATGCGCGGCGACGTCTTCGGGGACCTCAAATTCAAACTAAACACTATCTCAGCCGTTCAATCCAATTTCATAAAATGTTCAAAACCATGAACTCTGTTCAGCGATTTTCAGTTGGAGAGTGAGGTGAGGGGGAGAGGGTGGAATTGCGAAAGAAGAAAGAGAAAAATTCGTGTTTCTGAAAACTACATTCTGTAAATGAATCAAGATCCAAGAGTTTCTAGCCATCCCACGACGACCTATTTCTTGGACATTTCAAGATCTCCCTCGAAAACCCTAAAACAGAAGCAGCTGAGCTAATTATCAGATCGATAAGATTTCAGGAGTTCGTCGGCTTTCTATATTATTTCTCAATTCCTCTTTCAGGTATACATATATTATCGTGGATAGCTCCACTAATTTTGTGCGTGTGCGTTGGAGAATGTATGCATAAATCTGGCTTACGTCTTGGCATTATTTCCCTATTCAGAATAGGTTTATAGTTTTCATTTCCCTCAGTAACAAGTCTTACATTATTGTTGGAAATATATTACAGAATGTTAAGGGACTTGAAAATCTTTCGACGGAATTCTGGGAAGAATCCCACTGCAGAGGAAATTGAGAATGTTCCAGTAAATCCTTCTGATTCGTTGATAATTCAACCAACTGTTGACGTGTCGAGGGCCCCTTTAAACACGATCGCAGAGCTTACTCAAAATCCTAAAGTTGTAGCACCAGAACAAGATGCAGGCGTTAGGAATAAGGTGGACAGAACTCCTTCTAAGACAAAGGGAAAAGGCTATGATGTCACAGGGCTCCTTCGCACTCCAGAGAAACAAGGAATTGGTCATTCCTCAAGGAATAGATTTGGGTGGTCACAGAAGAATGAACCTAATTTGAATGTCGCTGAAACACGCGACGAAGGGAGAGCTGACATTAGCTACGGACCTTCAAGCCGTGGGAATTTGGGTTCTGCAAACACGACTCCTCGTTCATTTCGGGTAACGGGGAGAGCTACATCAACCCATTCCGAAAGTAATTCAACACAAAGCACACCAACCAAGAGTGTGACCAAGCCTCCTAATCCAGCATTTGCTCCACTTAGTGTCTGTCGCCCTCCTTTGAACTCAGGTGCTCGCTCGGGAAATAGTACTGTCCTGTCTAAAGGGGTTTCTATCTCATCTGCGCCACAATTGGTTGTAAATACTGTCGAAGTGCCTCACTTCGAGCCACGAGAGGATCCGTCATTCTGGATGGATCACAATGTACAGGCAAGTTCACCCTATTGTGATTGATTTATTTCTATTTTGTGATCATTAACACAGATCAAATAGATATTTTATTGATAAAGAAAACCCCTTCTGTTAAAATCAAACATCCGGGAACAGTAGATAATATCATACAGCTTGATAGCCGACATTAACACAAAAATCGATGCTTTAAATCAGCAGAAAATTCATCCCTGTAATTGAATACAGCTTCAGGATTCCCCATAATGGTACCTTCCTAAAAGTCCCTTCTTTTGCGAGACCATAGACTAAGGAGTTAGCTGATCTAGGTATCCAATTGAACAATCTGTTCAGGAAGGTGGCTAATGCCTTTTTTCTAGGGATAAGTAGACTGCACTCCACCTCAGAATTCTGATTTCCACTGCAGACCTACAACAATTCAAAATTTCAAACACCTCCACTTAAACACCTATACCCTTAACCCACTACCCACCCGTGTATTGGCATCAATTCTGAGCTGGTACCTACCCCAACTGTATGGTGGAGCTAAGATTCGTGGAGGTGGACTGAACAGTAAAAACCCCTTTTTTCTAATCTATTATACTGTTGTCATCACCATCTAATCTTTGTCCCAAATATATGGGGTCATCGGCTACATGAATCCTGTTTCACCATTCCGTTCTGTTCAGTGCCATATCCATTGTTAAAATTATGCACTTTCTCAAATCATTATATAATTTTGTAAGTGATGGAAAACAATAACATGAATGGGCATCATTGGCATTTTATTTATGGGTTAATACTCATTGTGTTGCACTTTTCTAGGTTTTAATACGTATACGTCCTCTCAATAGCATGGAAAGGAGCTCTCATGGTTACAACAGGTGCTTGAAGCAGGAGAGTGCACAAAGCATTACATGGATTGGACAACCAGAAACTCGATTCACATTTGATCATGTAGCATGCGAAACTGTCAACCAGGTCTGGTTAGAAAGAGAGATAAAAGATAAGAGGTAGAGAGAGAGAGAGAGAGAGTAATTGAAGTTCTTAATTTGTTCAAATTATACTTTATGCAGGAAATGCTTTTTAGAGTGGCTGGTCTTCCAATGATAGAGAATTGTCTGTCTGGATACAACAGCTGTATTTTTGCTTATGGTCAGGTATTTCTGTGATATCTAAACTTGATACCATGTCCTTAGCTTGATTGGAAAATTAATGGCAGACATAAATACCGTGGTAGTGTAAGAAAGAAAACTACCTGTAAATACGAAGGTAATGTGACCAAGGTCAAACATAGGAACTCTCATAAGCTTCTTTATTGGCATTTGTTACTCTACCATGAACACAAATGCTAGCCACATGCCCATGTTCTAATCTTGATATATATGCATAGGCTCTAGTCCCCAGTTTTCATCTGTCATATATGTACTGATATATCAATGTTTGGAGTGGGTTAGCTGAATTTGGTAACTGTTTTACAGGCTGTGGGACCAATCATTTTGCTCCTTACCAGCCATAAATGCAAGTGAGAGATTGAGTGATTGTGGGCCATATGCCCATATGCACTTTATGGCTGTTGTGGAGCAAAATGATTGGCCCCACAACCATTTAAACAGCTATAGAATTCAGCTAATATAACCATTTAGAGAGTATCTACCATTTATTTAGTGGTAATAAGGTATTATTTGACTTGGAAAAATGGGAGAGTTTCACATCTTCCCATCGGCAGATGGTGGACCTTACATGAGTCTGCACAGATTTGTAGAATGCTTTGAGATTTGAATCCTACCATATAACATAATCACATGCTCCAACTAAAGATCCCTAGATTGAAAAACCAGACCAAATCAATATCATAATCACAACTACATCCCCTCCTTTCTAGGTACTTTTCTATATTATTTTCTAAAAGCAAATTTGTTGGAGAAGATGGAGTTGTGCCAACATTTATCAATTTTTATTACAAGATAAATGCAATTATAAATTACAACCTCATGGGGGGTATTAAAAACATATTATATTTTTCATTGATGGGCAGAAATCTATTTGGGGTAAAAGGGGTAATGGTACCCAGTTTTCCAGTCTTCATATGTCTATGTATGTGTGTGTGTGTGTATACTATGACATTTTGGGGTATGCACCTCGCCCAGGTCCTAGGTGCAGGCCTGGTGCGCCTAGGCGTGCACCTGATGCGCCTTGCACCTGATGTGTAATGGTACCCATTTTTCCAGTCTTCATATGTCTATGTATGTGTGTGTGTGTGTGTATACTATGACATTTGAATCCAGTGATTTAAAAGGTGCGCCTCGCCCAGGTCCTAGGCGCACGCCTGGTGCGCCTAGGCGTGCACCTGATGTGCCTTGCACCTTAGCCTAGGCGTGCGCCTTTTTAAAATTTTGTGCTTTTTTGCTGTTTTTTGAGTCTAATGGCTGGGCCGGGGGCTCTACCCCCGGACCCCCAACCATGCCCCTCGAGGCAAGCCCGAACAATTCTATGTTAGGGTCTGAAATTCTTATTTTTCACATAAAAAATAATGATTTTATAACTTTCATTGCCTTTTAAGAAGATATTTTATTGCAATGAATGAATGAACACCATTAGTAAATAGGGGGTGGGCGTGGTACAAAGGCGACTCATAGAATCAAGAATGCAATATGTTTTACATCACATTAGCTACTTGAAGCAATGCAATTAAGGAGAAAAAGAGATTGTGGGTTTTACATGCTTGAAAATGCTTTATATGTTTACTTTTATCTTTAAATTTTCATTTGAATACGCTTTACATGTTATGTTTATGTATTTTAATTTTAGATAATAGGTTTTTTAAAACATTTATTTTAAACTTTAAGTTTATATTTTTTATTAACATTATGTTTAATATTTTTTTTTGATTTTTTTGCATTTAATTTTTTTTGAATTTTCTGACTTTTTTTTTTGATTTTTAGCTTTTTTTTTGTAATTTTGTGCTTTTCTTAAAAAGGTGCACGCCTCGCCTTGCACTTCAAGCGCAAATTGGCCCTTGCGCTTTTTTTGCGCCTTAACACTGTTTGGATCCTACCATATCACATATTCCCATGTCTAAAGATTCCTATATTGAAAAGTAACCAAATCAATATCATGATAAAAATTACCTTCCGTCCTTTCTAGGTAACTTTCCATATTCTTTTCAAATTTTAAGAGAAAATTTAATTGTAGGAAATGAGATTTAGGGGACAATTATCAATTTATTAAAAGATAAAGGCGGGTATAATTTGCAACATCAGGAGTATTTGGGAAAACTTTTGACACTTTTTCCTTGATGAGTAGAATCTATTTGGGGTAAAAGGAATGAATTCCCAAGGGCTAACATAAATGAAGAACTTGCTCCTTACCTCTTAAATGATTTTTTTTTTTCTAATTGTTTGAATGAATGCAATGCATGATTGCTAAAATATTATCAGTTAATAATATTAAATTTTAATATAATTTGGAACTTCTGAGTGGTGTATTATGTTCCTTCTCATACATGAATCATATGATGCAAGCTCCATAGCATTCCTGTGATTTTGAGTAATAAATTAACTTGATTTTATCAAATTTACCATATGAACTTGTACAATTACCTTTTCTATTGATGTTAATTACTTAATTGCATCTGGGACTGTCTTCTAAGCCCTTTATAATTTGTTACTAAAACACAAATGAATTTATTCATGTAGACAGGAAGTGGAAAGACATATACCATGCTTGGCGAGATTGATGAACTGGAAGTCAAGCCAAGTCCAGACCGTGGGATGACACCACGCATCTTTGAATTCTTGTTTGCAAGAATTAGAGCAGTAACTTTTAAACCTCCATGTTAATCTAGATGATTAAACTTTTAAATTTCATATACTGCAGCTGATAGATGCTTTCTTTTTGGTTGCAGGAAGAGGAAAGCAGAAGGGATGAAAAGTTAAAATATAATTGCAAGTGTTCCTTCTTAGAGATTTACAATGAACAAATTACGGATCTCCTTGATCCTTCATCCACAAATTTGCTTGTAAGTTGCCATTTTTTACAAAGTTCATTCATCATTGTCATCATCATCATCATCTAAGCCTTATCCCAACTATTTGGGGTCAGGCTGGTCAGCTACATGAATCCTGTTTTTTCATTCCATTCTGTCTAGTGCCATATCCATTGATTATATAACTCACTGCCCTTGGAAATTGGATTATTTCTAATTTGATGGTACCTTGATAACTCTAGCTACGGGAGGATATTAAGAAGGGAATATATGTTGAAAATCTTACTGAGTTTGAAGTCCAGACTGTTAATGACATTCTTAAGCTTCTTGCTCAGGTAACCTTTGATTAAGCTTGGTACATCCTCCCTCCTGTGTATGCTAATTTTTATCTCTTTTGATTAAGATTGGTACATACACCCTCATGTGGTGCCTTAACTTTCTCTTTCTCAACAGGGTGCTGCTAATAGAAAAGTTGCAGCGACAAATATGAATAGAGAGAGCAGCCGATCGCATTGTGTTTTCACCTGTGTGATAGAAAGTAGGTGGGAAAAAGATTCTACTTCTAACCTACGGTTTGCAAGACTAAACCTTGTAGATCTTGCTGGTTCAGAAAGGTAATATTGGGTTCTCTAGCTTGTTGATGACATGCATGCTTTAAGTATGCTTGAGTTGTGGTACTCAATAAAAAATTATCATTCTTTACAGACAAAAGACATCTGGGGCTGAAGGCGAGCGCCTAAAGGAAGCTGCAAATATCAACAAATCATTATCCACACTTGGGTATTTTGCTTGATGTCAAGTTGCTTTGATTATTTTCATATTTCATAAAGTTATTAAATCCTTGTTGGCTGATTCACTTTGCAATTTATGTCATGTTTCTAGTCATGTAATCATGGTTTTGGTGGATGTGGCACATGGGAAGCAACGGCATGTTCCTTATAGAGACTCAAGATTGACATTTCTTCTTCAGGTTAGATTTTAAATTCCTAATTATGAAGGCTTTTTAAGTTCTGAAATTACCTAGGTATGATGTCAAGTTTCATTTACAATGCATTACAGGATTCACTTGGTGGAAACTCAAAAACTATGATCATTGCTAATGTCAGTCCTTCAATCTGGTAGGTCTTGCTATTTTTGCTTTCATCGTTGCTGTCTCAGTTTGTCCTATTTTATAACAAATTCTCATAAATCTTCATTGCAGTTGTGCTGCCGAAACACTAAGCACTCTAAAGTTTGCCCAGCGTGCAAAACTTATTCAGAACAATGTAATGGTTTTATTACTTTTATTGCTTCGATTAATATAATATGTAGTGTATTTTTCGTTACGTGATCATAGTTGATTCTTCTTTTTCCTTGTAAATTCAAGGCTGTTGTGAATGAGGATGCTTCAGGGGACATAATAGCATTACAACATCAGATACGGCTTTTAAAGGTTATATGGAATCTTATACATATTTCATATAAGTTTTAGTTCTGTGTTTTAAATTTTAAAATGAACTTAAATTGGAGTTATATAAAACAGGAGGAGCTTTCTGTTCTCAAGCGCCAGAATGTCTCTAGGTCTCTTTCATTTCGTTCAGCAATATTTGAAGATGCTGATGTGGAAGGATATGAAACTTCTTCTTTAAGAAAGACACATGAAATGGATCAGAGCACTACTGATGATTCACATGGTTCTGCCTCTTCGGGCATCATTAGAATGTCCACTAAACAGGTGATGCTGCTTGTTCTTGGCACATTTTGTTTCTGAGATATAATGCAGTTGTTGATAATCTACAGAAGACATTTAGGATCATCTTAGGTACAATTTCCTATTCAATATGTCTACCAGTAGATTAGTGCTAAAACTCCACACGTGTCTCCATTCAAGTGTATTCTGGTTTATGCCTACTTGATAGTTACATTAGAACTCTCTCTGCCCCCAAAACACGGAAGCTTGTTTCTTCAAAATCATCACTCACTTCCAAGGGCTGTGGTGGTCTCATCTTAATCTATTTCAGCTGAAATCGTTAGAGACCATACTTGCTGGTGCATTGAGAAGAGAAAGGATGGCAGATACTTCTATCAAGCAGCTTGAAGCTGAAATTGAACAGCTGAACCGCCTGGTAATTCTCTATCTTTGAAGCACCCAATTTGTTTTTTAGCTTATGTTTCTGACCAATGTGCTTGGATAATTACCAAACACCCATTGCTTCTCAGGTTCATCAAAGAGAGGAGGACAACCGGAGCACTAAAATGATGCTGAGGTTCCGTGAGGATAAAATTCGAAGAATGGAGTCACTTGTGGGTGGTATATTGCCTCCAGATGCATATCTGTTGGAAGAAAACAATTCTTTATCTGAAGAGATACAAATACTTCGTGCTAAAGTTGATAGAAACCCAGAAGTGACTCGTTTTGCATTGGAGAATATTAGGCTATTAGATCAACTTAGAAGGTAACACCTTAGAATTTCATTGGATAATTGTATGAGAGCCAAAACTTCTTTACTAATGTACTACCTTCCCTTGTATGCTTGTAGATTTCAAGACTTCTATGAGGAAGGGGAGAGAGAACTTCTCTTGGATGAAGTATCTGAACTGCGAAATCAGGTATGTAGCAGATCTCTGATGAAATTACAGTGCCTATTATGCTGGTGGTGTTATTCCTATTGTAAATGATGAGTTCTTCTTTTACAGTTAGCTCAGTTCCTAGAAGGAAAAACTGGACAGCATGATTTTCCTCACTTGAATATGCTACCTAAGGTTGGTCAATTTCATAATCTTGTTATTTTCCTTCCAAATTTCTCTTGGCGATTAGGTTTATGTTGTGTTCACATCTCCCTTTTCGTTGATTCTTTACGCATTTTCTCTACAGAAACAGGAAGCTGTACATGTGACCAAAGAAAATGATGGCTTCCATTTGGAGGTTGCTTATTTATACTAAATTGAAACTATGACTTTTCTTTGAGAAACTGCATTTATGTCTGATATTTACTTTTATTATTGGTCTTAGCTGGAAAACACCCGCAAAGAATTAGAAGACTGCAGGAACAACCTAAAATCTTGCTTGGAGATGAATGCAAAACTAACTTGGTAATTGCAATCTGACACCGTGATAAATTCTGTCTTGTCAGATTGGAACCAACAGAATCTTGCAGCAGTCTCTGATTCTTGACGTCTATCTTTTTGCTTTCCTTTTTCTACAGGGAAATAGATGACCTGCGTTTTCAGCTCAAGAACCTTAAATCTTCCACATTTGATGCAAATGCTGAACCAATGAAGGTGAACATTCTTGTATTGGTTTATGATTTCTTTAAATTTGTTGCATGAAAGCCTGCATGTTTCTTTAATGGTAGGTATCTAATTACCTTAATTTTCAGGAGTCCATGGCAGAAGCTCAACTATTCGAGGCTCAATTGCTCAAAGCAGTTCAAAAAGAAAAAATTGACTGGGAGCAACAAACTCTGATGAAACACACAGAAGAAATCATGAATTTGCAGCTGGAGTTGGACATACTAAAGATTATTCTCCAAGAAGAGAGGTCATTGCATGGTGAGGTAGAGAAAAGGACTTTATGCTTGAATAGAGATCTTGAGATAGAAAAAGAAAGATCTTTGCAGATCATCAAGCAATATGAAGATGTGAAGAATGAATTGAAGGATGCAAGAAATGTAATTGAAGCTCTTGAGTCCCAACAAATTTTATCAATCAATGAACTAGGGGATCTAAGAGTCAGCAACAGCCAATATATGGAGCTTCTGAGTAAACAAGAACAGGAAATCTTCATTTTAAAAGAACAACTTTCTAGTCAAGAATTAAAAAATAACCTACTTTTAAAGGTTTCAGATAGAGAGGATTCTTGCTTACGGGCAAAACTGAAGAAAATGCATGATTCTCTTGAAAAGGCCAAGAGGCTGAACATGTCCTACCAAAGTGATCAAGCATTTCAGACATCACATGAGCAAGAAATGGATGAAGTTCGCAGGCAGGCTGAAGCTGAAACAGCTGAGGTAATTGTCTGTTTGCAGGAAGAGCTGGCCACTCTTCAGTATCAACTCGAGGAAAGCAGTGCAAAAGAGATGGAGACAAAACAGAGCTTGATGCATCTGGAAACAGAATCTAAGGAGCTCCAGGAAAGGTTACATTTTATGACCCAGAATACTGAAAGGCTTGGGGAACTGATAAAGGAGAAAGATTTGGAAATAAGGGCATTATCTGAAGAGTGGGAAAGACTGGCTTCTGACATGGAAGAAGTTCTTGCTGATGGACATGAGGCACTGAAAGATGCCTCTGATCAGCTTGATTTGATCTCCAGTTCCATCCCTCACAGAAGGACTTGGATTGGTGAGCAGGTAAATAAGATGATAAGAACCATTACTGAGAAAGAATTAACTATTCAAGAGCTCCAAAGATGTGTGGAGGATGCACATGACATAAGGAATGACATGGATTGGAAACTCAGGTCTTTAAGAGGTGCAGTACTGGCTATAACTGAAACACAGCAGCACGAAAGAAATGAGAAAGAGAAAGAGGTTTTCCTTTTGAAATCACAGTTGAGTGCAAAAGATACAATCATAGCAGATTTAGAAAATAAGATAAGTTTTGAAAAAAGGCAGTGTAGCAATGCAAAGATTTGTGCAGTTGTTGCCTTTGTAATTGTAAACAGATTGTCTGAAATAAACCATGGTTATCTAGATGCATTGAAGAATAAAGATCTCCAACTTAGTGAGTCTGTAGAATTGAATTTGAAGATGGATACTCTTTTCCATGAAAAGGTTGCTGTAATTGAAGAAGCAGAAAAACAGATAAAAGATCTAACAATTGAACTAGAAGCATCTAAGGAGACATGTGCTATGCTTGAAGAGAAACTTACTGAAGAGAAGAAACAAGCTTGTTCCATGGAATGTAAGCTTGAAGAATTTGAGAAAGATTTCCTTTTGAAAACAAAGCAGAAACTAGATGAATTGAAAAGTGGTTTTTTCACACTCAATTCATGCATGAGTGAGTACACAGAGCCAGTTGGAGGGCCTGAGAAGGTACATGCCCCAGGAAGGCATGAGAATATCTGTGAGGAACACGATTCTGTTGGAGGGGTAAGCAAATATTTTACTTCTTGTACACAACCAAACCATCTGAAAACTATTTATTTTCCTGGTTTTGTCAAGATGATAATTGTTAGTTTATTAATTATTTTGACTTGGGTTATTGCAGACTGGGACTGAAAAAAGTGAACGAAGCAGAAATGAAGAGTCAGATGTTGCTGTGGATATGACAAATGACATTACACAAAATGATTTAAAAATAGAAAAGGACACTTATGCATGTGAACTAAAAAGTTTGGAACCTGGAAGGAATTCAAAAGATGTGTTTGATAGAGATATTACTATTCTTCTTCTGAAAAAAGAAATAGAATCTGCACTTGTCAGCTTAAGAGGAGTACAGGTTCAGATGGCCAAACTACTTGATGAGAAAGAGGAGATTAGAAAGTCTGAGAAGAAGAGTCGTCAAAGTGTGGAATGTCTCAAAGCCCAGGTTCTTGCACTTCAAGCAGAGATGAGCAGCATGGAGAAACAATTTAATCTCAAAATGATGGAGCTAGACAATAAGCTTCAGACAGTTGAAGAGGTAGACACCTATATGTTTTCTTTCTTTCTTTCTTTCTTTTTTCTAGAATGTGAGAATGATAGCACTTGTTCATTCATTTTATGCACTTGCTGCATAACTAGGTTTTATTTTTCAAGGCAAAATTCAGACTCTAAATTTTCTGTTTGACCTTTTCTTCTCAACTATACTTGACCCCTTCTTTAATAATCTGTACAGGTGCTTGAGCTTGAGCTCACTGATGCAAAGGTGGTTGCAGCCCAGAAAAGTGCTGAGGCATCTTGTCTTCTTGCCAAATTTGAAGAGGCTCAGGAAACCATGAAAGAAGCAGATGCTGTGGTGAATGCACTGATGCTAGCAAACGAAAGTGCGAAGCTTGAGATTGAAAGGCTTAAAAAATTAGGAACTGCATTAGAAAGTGAGAGGGGCTCCTTGATCAAAGAGGTTCAGAACTTAAAGTCTTTGAATGATCTGAAGGATCAACAATATGATGACCTAGAAAACCAATTTAAATCAAGTTTATTAGAAACAAGGGGTCTAGTTCTTGAACTGGAGGACATCATTGCACAAGTCCAGGCCAATTTTGAGGAAGAGTTTGAATCAGTAATAGGTGAACTGAATTGCATGAAATCTCAGGTCCTAAGTTCTACAAACTTAATGAGCTCATTGTTGGAGGATGTATGGTCTGAGATAATTGTAAAAGATTGTGCAGTGTCAGTGCTACATCTTTGTCACATGGGAGTTTTGTTGGAGATGGTAACTGGGCTAAATGCAGAAAATGGACTGCTTCATCATGGACTATATGAATCAAACTCCCTCATAGCTGCTTTGAGGGAGCAAAATTTTAAAGCAAAAAAAGAACTTGAAATGTGCAGAATCCTGAAAGGGAAGCTTCTGGTTGACATCAAGAATAACTTTGATCGTATTGCTAGGAAAGAAGATGAAACTGGAAAGCTCAGTGCAAAGTTGATGTCTTTTGAGAAGAAAATCTTGGATTTACAACTCCAAGAAGAGTCCATGTTGGCCAGATCAAATTCAATGGGCTCTGAGCTTGCCATTCTGATGAAGGAGCTGGACATGAGCAAACAGAATTCTTTGAGAGTCACTTTGGATGAAGAGAAACTACTTAAAGACAAAGAGAAGGTTATAAAATCTCTGGAAGAGTTTATCATGACCAATTTGTCTGCAAAAGAATTTGAGTCTCTTGTTTTGAAATCAGAATTGAAATTGATGAACCTTCAAAGAGCTGATCTGGTGAGAGAGGGATGTAGACTTGCAGAAGTGCTTGATAATTTGAATAAAGAAATGATTTTACTTATGGTAGATTTAGAAGTTGAAAAGCAATTGTTAATGGATACTGAGTCTGAGGTTGAGCTTCTAAAGAAAGAAGCTAATGAAGCACATAATGACAGGCAGGGCATATTGCAGAAGCTGAAGCAAAGTAGCTTAAAAATCACAGAGATGGATAAAGTGAATAAAACCCTTGAACAGGACATTCAATTATTAAAAGAAGTTTCCTGCTTGAGCCAAAGTGAGCTTGATGAGGCCCTCAAAGATAAGGAAAGACTGTTGGCACAGGTTCAAGTGCTTGAGATTGAAAAGAAAAGACTTCATGAAGAGATGAGCTCAAAGGAAGCAGCCTTGAATTCTTCTTCTAATCATATTTCAGCCCTTAAAATCCAAAATCAGAAGTTGCAGAATGATGCAAGCTTGCTGGACTCTTCTGTTTGCAGGCTGCAAACTGAAATTGACCAAGAAAAACACAGATTGCAAGACAGAATTTCTTCCCTGGAAGCATGCATTTCTAGCCTGCAGATTGATCTGGAGATTAGAAATGCAGAAATGGAGAGGCTTGAGCATTCTCAGTCTGTCTCTGTGGAGGAACTTAGATCCAATAGACAGGATTTAGAGTTCCAAATTGACAAGGTAAATGCCTTGAAGGAAGAGAATGGTTCTTTGAAATATGAACTTATGTCTGTTGGGCAGAAGAGGGATGAAATTCTCTCTCTGATAAGATTAAATGCTAAGAATTGTGTTGATTTATTCAAAGTTGTGGACATGTCAGGGAACAAAATATGTGAAATACTGGAGGAGAAAATTTTGACATTATTAAATAGAATGTTTCAGGAGATATCTGAAAATGAAGAAAGGGTCTCTAAGGTCATAGTAGAGTCGGAGCACTTGGAGCATTTTGTTCAAGAGCTGATCTCAGAAAATTTGTCTCTCCAAGATGAGTTACTGAGGAAAGAAGATGTTTTGAAAGGTCTGCTGTTTGATCTTAGCTTGTTGCAAGAGTCAGCATCCAATGCCAAGGACCAAAAAGATGAACTTGAAGAAATGGTTGCTGCATTGGAGTCATTGGAAGAAGAACTTGCAGCTAAATCAGGCGAGCTTGATGAGGCTGTTGCCCATGGTCAAATGCTTGAAAGTGATTTGCAAGGGAAAATCAACATGATATCTTCCCTTGAGTTAGATATCTCAAAAGAGCGTGAGTCACTAAAGCTGCTTTCAGATCAAAATCTTGAACTGAAAGTTCAAGTGGAAGATCTTTTAACAGAAAAAACTTCTACTGAAGAGGAGTTAACAGAGAGAAGAAGAGTGACTGAAAGGTTAGAAGAGGAAGTCCTTGAAATGGGTAATGCCTTGGGAGAAATGAATAATTTCATTGAGTCCTTGAAGAATGACTTGGATAAAGTATCTACAGAGAGGAATGACCTTTACTCTGAGGTTCTTACATTGAAAGAAAAACTAGAAACTGTGCAGGCTCTGGCTGAAGAAAATGAAGCTATTGCCGTGGAAGCTCGACAGGTATGTTTTTATTTGGTGTGGTGATTATTTTAATTCTTTGTTATTTCATTGCCTTTCTTCTTTTCTGATTCATGTTTTTATTCTGTTACAATCAGATGGCTGAGTCAAGAAAAAATTATGCCGAAGAAAAGGAAGAGGAAGTGAAGCTGTTAGAGAGGTCTGTTGAAGAGTTGGAATGTACTGTGAATGTATTGGAAAACAAGGTGAACTTTGAACTTTGTTTCTATTTTAGATGTAGATCTTTGTTCTTGTTTACCTTTTTACATTGGTTTTGCGCTTTTCTAGGTTAACATTGTCAAAGGGGAGGCTGAAAAGCAACGGTTGCAGAGGGAAGATCTGGAAATGGAGCTTCAGTCTTTGAGGCATCAGATGCTTACAGTACATAATTCTAGCATTATGATGAGTTCAGATACTCAAAATGTTTCAAATGTTGATCTCCAAAGGTTAGGAGCAATTATAATCAAATGCATGTCAGAATCGTACTGAACTGTTCACTTTAACACTATTATCTATTCTCGCTTTCAACAGGAAGCTAGAAGAAAAAGAGATTGACATGCAAGAAGCCCAAAAACAAATAAAGATTCTTGAGAAGAATGTTGCTGAGAAGGAGGCAGAGGTTCACCTTTCATATGCCTGTTTCATTAGAAGTTCCTAAATTTTTGCAAAAGATGGTAAAAAAGTATTCTAACAGCATACTGGAATTGACAAGTTTACCGTTTACCTACAGATTTCACAGTGCAGAGCTCATATTTCAGAGTTGAATTTGCATGCAGAGGCACAGGCACGTGAGTATAAGCAGAAGGTAGCCCATCACTTCACAGTAATAAGTTTTCAAATGTTACAATATTGTCTTATTTTACTGCCTTAGTTGTTAGATGACATCATACAATTTGCTCATTACTGCCTTAGTTGTTAGGTGACATCATAGAATTTGCTGCCTCCTTGTCCTCCTTTTACCATCTGCAGCTCAACTGACTTTGAGACATGAAAGCAGTTCAAAGCATTGGAAGCCATGGCTGAACAAGTCAAACCTGAGCAGACATCCTCCCATATTGCAAATTTATCATCGAGTAAACCAGAGAAGAATGCTGCAAAATCAAGGGGTTCTGGTTCCCCTTTTAAATGCATTGGTTTGGGCTTGACACAGCAAATAAACTCTGAAAAGGATGAGGAGCTTAATGCAGGGAGGCTTCGTATAGAAGAGCTTGAAGCATTAGCTGCAAGTCGACAGAAAGAGGTTGGTATTTTTCTCCAGCATGTTTGGCTTGACTTGTTCTCGTTTTGCCAAGATGTGATATATATTCATTCAAATTCTCTATATTTCTCCTTCCAGATATTCATGTTGAATGCTAGACTAGCTGCTGCAGAGAGCATGACTCATGACGTTATTCGGGATTTATTAGGAGTAAAATTGGATATGACCAATTATGCTGTAAGAATATGAATACCCTTAATCTCTTTTCCCTTTTCTTTCTTTAATATTGCTTCATACTTCTTATCTTCAGAAATTTGACTTGGTTCTTAAGCTACTTTATTAGTGTATTTTCTTAGGAATTTCTTCTATTTGACTTGGTTCCCAAGTATAGTTATGCTTACCAACCTTTCCTTGTGGATGCTAGTCGCTGTTGGACTGTCAGCAAGTACAGAAGATAACAGAGAAAGCTCGGCTACATAGTGAAGAATCTGTACTGAATGTTTTCTTTTCTTCTTTTAGTGATCTAATTATCTTGACTAGTTTCTTGCTAATGAGTACTCTTATTCCTTGAAAAAATTTCTCTCACGCAGGAGCAGGAGGTGCTGAAACTGAAGCAGCAACTTAATGAATTTATTAAAGAGAGACAAGGGTGAGCAACTGCAACATGGAAAAACTCTTATTCTGATAATTTTTGCTTCAGCATTTCCAAGTTGCATCTTTGTCATCTTTGTTTTGTTTTATAGATGGCTGGAAGAAATAAACCAAAAACATGCCGAGATGGTGGCTGCTCAAATTGCACTGGAAAAACTTCATCAGCGGGATCAGTTTCTGACAACAGAAAATGAAACACTGAAGGTTCAAAAAAAGACTTACAAATTAATTTTAGTGGATTGATATATGTAAAGTTGGATTTTTTTTAGTTTTTATGCTCTTATTCAATTTTTAATATGTACAGATAGAGAATGCAAACTATAAAAAGGAAGTAACAGAACTTCAGAGTGAAGTGAAGAAGCTCTCTGGCCAGCAAAATCTTCAGCAGCGCATCCATCATCATGCGAAAATCAAGGCACATATGATCATTCCCAATTGACTTGAGTATTTGGAAATCTTAATATTATTTGTCGAAAAGGAGAATTAGAATTTAGTTTATTGGCCTAAAAAAGCATTTTGGGTATATCTCAATAAAGTAGTTGTGATGTGGGCAATAAATCAGAGTTGACCATATCTATCAAGGGTTTATGGGCACTGAAAAATAAGGTGCCATTTGGCAAGTCTTTTTAGGAAGATCTTCTGGCAGCCCAGATGGAAAGGCCCCTAAAATTTTCAGATTATTTGTTGATTTAGTCTTAGGTACAAAGCATTTATTTATATTTTCAAAGCATCAGTATTTTCTGCATTTTCCCTTCAAATTAATGTTTTGATGGTTTACCCAATGGTACAGGAAGAAAACTATTCTTTGAAAACTCAGAATGATGAATTAGGTGCTAAGTTGCGTCGAACAGAGGGCATTCTTTCTCGTGTCAAAGAAGAGCTTGCCCGCTATCGCGTTTCTAGTGGAAGGAGCCCCTTTATCAATTTTGAAGAGGAGCAACGACTCAATGAAAAGCTAAAGGTTAGTATCCAGTCAAGGGATAGTAGTTCTCCATATTCCTTGGGTTGATTGATTTCATGGTGAGAGCTGGTGGCCTAATAGTCTAGGTAAATCAACAACAGGAAACAGAGGAAGAGAGACTCCAATTAGCACAGAAGCTGTTGGGCTTGTGCACCAGCATTTTAAAGGTCGGTGGAACCCTCTCTTTCTTCCTTCATATATGTAAACTTATGGTTCAGGTTTTTCTTGGTCCTTGGAATGTAATTCAACATTTCAAGTTTTTTAACCACAATTCCAATTTAAATCCACATTGCAGGCAGCTGGGATTAAGCAACCTGTATCCAATATTAGTCTCTCTGTTGCTGAAGAGGCACTTGGCCAGCTTAGGGACCGGGTCACTTCACTGGAAAGAGAGTTGGAAGATTTGAAATTCAAGGTATGGGCATGATTCAACGAGGTCTACTGCTTTTGGTAAAGATAGAATAATATTTCTTCTGAATGCACTGGCCAGTAGAACTACAAGATTGCTAATTATTTTGCAGAGTAAAATAACAAGTGAACGGATTCGGTTGTCTGAGCTCAATCCAGAATCTTCATCGCTAGGCTCAATGATAGATGAAAAAAGTTTAATACAAAGAGGGGTGTCCCATACACCATTTCTTTCATCTTTAAGTCGATAATGCAAGGGCAAGTTGGAGATTTTTTTTCCCTTCATTGTTGTGTTAGTTCTTTGCTAACACTTGTGAAGATGAGACTGTACTTATTGTAATTGGTTAAAGCAGGTTTGTCATATATGCCAGTAATCAAGCAATCAATTCTTTTGTATACATTCAAAATCAAAGGAAATAAAGAGTCTTGGAGCTTGTTGTAATTTTATGTCTGTACCGGTGAAGCTGCTACAATTATAAACTTTCAAGTTTCAATGCCCATACATCGTTTACCAAAAAAAGCCATCTGACAGACATCCAGGGATAAGGGTGATCATGGGTGGGGCAAGGCTTGGGCTTTGCACCTGCAATAATATCCTGGACCCTGGCCTGAGCTGGGACGTGCCTATCTTTTTGTTCCACTATGATATGGGAAAGATATGATATCTGATTTTTTTTTTTTTTTTTACCAATCAACTTGTATCATAGCCAATTAAGTATTATTTATCAAAATTCATGGATGGATTTTGATTGGTCAAAACTCTTCTCATACTATATCTTTCGGTATCATAGATTTTTACATATAAAAAATAGTGTATATATATATATATAATACTTTATATTATATATTGTGTGTGTTGTGGGCCAGACATAGAGCAGGCTTGGATTATTAGATTCAGGCCCGGCCCTAAAATCTGTCAGTCTGATGCATGCCTGAGCCTGGAAGGGGTTTGAACACAAAACCTAGGCCCAAAAGCCTGGAATTTCCGGGCTGAGCAGGGAGCCTAGCGCAATGGCGCACGGGCCTGCAAATGCATGATCACATTTTGGAGACCAACTTCGTAGGAGAAAGCGAAAGAATGAGTTGGCTTGT
The DNA here is from genome assembly GCF_055504915.1 of Nelumbo nucifera. NCBI lineage: Eukaryota > Viridiplantae > Streptophyta > Magnoliopsida > Proteales > Nelumbonaceae > Nelumbo > Nelumbo nucifera. Next base: position 24,437,925 of record NC_142653.1, read on the forward strand.
TTTATCATAAATAAGGGATGATGCTTAGGGGAAAGGGAAAATGGTTTGCTTCAGACCATTAAAAATCATTTTTGTGGAAACACTTCTTGAAGAACCGAAATCCCAGATCATGCGATGATATGCATAGTTCTGCTCCTGTCAATTGACCTGGTCAACCTGGTGGCTGGTAGGCCTGAGCATTGCAACCCTCTTTTACATAGGATCTAGAAAAGTTCCCCGTTCCGATTGGTCAGCTCTGGAAGATATTTGTCTTTTCCCTTTCATCTTTTCTATACATATATATTGCAATTGCCCCAACCCTCTCCCTTACATTGGATTCCTCTACAGTATACCCAAATTATCTTCTAGTCTCGACTTCGAAAAAAACAAATCACCTACTTGATTCCAGAACTCTTTTTCTCATCCAGAGTCTAGACCTCATTTCCAGCTCCTCTTCCTTGAAATTTCAAATTCTGACACTTGCATACTTTCTCTTGCTGTTGGTTTTCTCCGGTTCCCTTATTTTTTTTAGAACACCTCCCTAGTGTAATAGTGTCAATTTTTTTTTATCGTCTTTTGTATTTGATTGTATTTGCAATTGACATCGAGCTCAATCTCTACTCACAAAACACTAAAGCGATTTAAATAATTTCAATTACACCAGGTAGTCTTAAGAAGCCGCACACTAAAACTGCACGTGTTATTTCAATTAGTGAGTGGCAGATTCTGTCACATTATAGTCTTGTAATATAATAGAGAATGTGGTTTAATGGCACTCAAGGTTGTAAATATCGATATGTTTAATATGTCGGTAGGGGCATATTGAGTAGTATTAGTATTTTTTTTATTTTTTTCAAAACCGATTCAAGGGGCCGATTTAAGGTTCTTCCACCCCCTGAATCAGTTAGAACCATGATACACCTTATAAGGGCATATCGAAATACTCCCAATACGATATATATCGGTCGATATAAGCTGATATGTGTCGATTTTTTGAACCTTGATGGCACTTTCCTATCTAACGTATTTGTATATCCACGAGCAATTAGTCTTTACACGCTTTTCTAAAAACATCTATATTTACACGGTGGAAAGTGCATTCCTATTGGGATTAAAAAGAAAAAAAAAATGAAGTATCTCACTCATTGATAGGGGCCTTAGAACTACAATTCTCCACGTTGTATATAAGCTGCTAAATATCCAATCACGACTAAACATATGCCAGTGCCCTATGTACAAGACAGTGGCAGATTCATAACCTGGGGCAGCATCATCATAATATAAACTTAGTCATAACAGGGTGGATTTGAGCTCCATCCGCCAATCTCGATCGCAGTTAAGGAGAAAGATTAACCTCCCCGAACCTTGATAGGGACGGGTTTAATATCAGGGACCTATAATTGGGGTAAGGGAAAGGCGGGGGACTTCACTCCTCAACTTCATCCTTGTCCTGATCGGGTATCTCCATTAATTCCTATCCCTGTTAAGGCAATCATCATCCCTCGATTTGATTAGGTTGGGTATTCGGCAACAATGAGGAAAATTATTCAGCAACAAAGTAGAGAGATAAGATTGAGTTTGATTAGGGATGAGGAATGAGAAAAAATAAATGAAAGAAAAGGAAAAATATATATATAAAAGTTAAAACCCTTAGGCTCAATTTGGAAGGAGTATAAATACAAATATGTAGAGTGCAAAATCTTTTATTTTGTATGAATTTGTACTATACATATTTGCATTTGTATCCTTTCCAAACTAAGTCTTAGGCTGTGTTTGGTTGCAATGCAAATAAATTTGCACTGATGCAAAACCATGGCAGTGTAAATGATTTGAGTATTAATTCTGACCTATTTATGTTTTAAATTTTAGCTTATTTTGTTTGATTGCAGTACAAATGAAGTAAATTAAGACATGAAGCAGAATAAAGTAACATCCAAAACAAAATTAAACAAGAATTTGCATTTTTTACATTTGCACTCCCATGCATTTGTACAACCAAACACAACCTTAGTCACAAACCTCGTAACTAAATCCATAAGGGGTAAGGACATGTCATTATTGTATATTTTTTCTTTATTTCTTATATATTCACCTCTAAGAAAGGATGCCATTTTAGTGTTTTCAAATCGCCATTGACCTATCTAGTTGAACCATTCAAACTATCACCCAACCAAGATTCTAGGTCTAGTTTTAGTAAAACTCAAAAAAGGGTCAAAAACCGTCTAACTCGGTGACCAAGTCACAAGTAGCACAAACTAAAAGTGTATGCAAACTTTAGGAGGCCATACCTTTGTGCTTTGATGTCTGATTGAATTGATCCTTTTTTTGTGGTAACTTTTCGAGATCTATGCATCCCAATAGGCGTATTGCCCCACTATTTTTATAAAACCCCCTTTTTTGGCCTCAAATCGCAATTTTAATAATTTTTACAAATAAAAGAATTAAACATTGAATTAAAAAACATAAATTAAATATAAAGTAATACTGATGGTGTGCGATTTAGCGCTCCTTGCTGGAGGACAACTCAGACATCGAGGTGGTGAGGTCGGTTGGCCGAGTTGCAAGAAAGTAGTAATCAAAGTACCCAAGATGCTTTACCCGGTGTGGGCACTCCGATGCTTAAGTTAGTGAAGAGCTTTGTGAATGCAAGAATGCAAGATAGCTAGAGGATTCAAAGAGCTAAATCATGCGTACCTTCTCTGATCAATGAGACACATTTATATAGGCGTAGGTTGCCGTGGACTTCACATAGCGTATCCAAGATCTTCGAGAGAACATGGCTTACCAGCCCACCTCGTTCAAAGGTGGTTTCACGCTCGAAGATGACTTCCGCATAAAGTGATAGAGTTTATTCGGTTGCCTTCAAAGCGGGTGGGGTGGGTGTCAACTCGCTCGAGGAGGCGATGTGATCCCAAAGGATTCGAGAACGATAACCCACACATAATGGAGGTCAGCCACCACGTCATGCAGGTCACCAACCTATCCTCAATTAGGTTGGTAGTGAGAGGTTACCCCTTATGCCAAGGTGCCTACAGATCGGCCTTGCCAAGGTGGCGTTGGTATTCTCTTACAGTGCGCATGAGATGTCTAAGGTGCTTCCGAAGTCATTGCCTATGTGGCGTTGAGTCTTTACCTACATTGTCACCTGACATGATGTCAATGGAAGGCCAAATTACCCCTTATCAAATACATATATTACTTGTAGAACATAAATATACATTATTATATATATATATATATATATATATATATAAATTTATATATTGCTAGCATGGCAAGATCTGACCCGTTTGACCTGGATAGTCGAACCGATAACCCATGATCCAAAGGCAAAAGTGATTCAACCTTTGAATCGGTTTTTAAATGGAACCACATTTTATTTAACCCTTACTATTTTATTATTTTATTTGTGTGGGGATAATTGTGAACATTTTAAAATTTATTCATAAATTTTATATATATATATATATTCCAATCTAGGTAGTCTTCTCTTTTGAAGCTTCATGTACATGACGGGGAGTGTTTCACTTAATATTGTCTGAACTTGATTTTGCGTCAAAATCCTCTAGCACATTCACACGTGATGTCCAAATTATCCTTTTTTATAAAATGTCAAAAATACTCTTTGTATGGAATGTTCAAATTACATATATGCATCACGTGATATAATAGACATTTTTAAATGTCCAAATTATTTTTTGAAAGTTTGCCATCGTTTTCTTTATTTCATATTTAAGGTAGCACAATGTCACTAAGCCAAGTTCCTCAACCCTAGAGGGCCTAAGGTTGTGTTTGGAAGGAGTATAAATACAAATATATAGAGTACAAAACAAAAATGTCCGGTTCATGTAAGTGCAAAGTGGTTTAAGATTTACACGTCTATTTTGTACTCAGCTCATTTAATTTGTTTTGACTGATGCAAATAATAATACAATTTTTGTGGATGTTTGGCACTTCCATCAATACAAATACAACTGTCTTGCTACCCAATGGTGTTCCAACTATTCCCACCATTAAACAAATATAAAAAAATAATATATTAATTAATAAATTATAAAAATTAAAAAATTAAAAAAAATTATTAAAAGTTCCAGAAAAATAAGAAATAGAAAATATAAACTTTTTCTGTACTACTTCCTGGCATGAGAATGCAAATGCTAGAATCAAGCACTGCAATCTAAATCTCTGCCTTATAGTCTTGAATCAGATGCAAATGAAGGTGTCGGAGAATCTGCGAAATTTGAGCTTGAGAACCAAGTCATTGAGCTCCAAACCCAAGTTGAACCCGCAAAATTTGAGGCTGCTTCTGATTCTGATATCCAATTGAAGCTTGAGGCTGTAGTGAAAGAAAATACTACCTTAAAACTTTAGCTTCTTGCTTGAGTTGAGGAGCTTGAAATTAAGACCTTGGAAAGGGATTAAGGGACCTAAGTATACAAACAACTGAATCAGCTAGCAAGCAATATTTGGAAAGGAAAAATCTAAGACATTTTATTTTCAACAAGACTATTTATTGATACTATATATGCATCATATTCATGAAAAGGAGAAAAATGACGCATCTTAGACAATAAAGCATGAAGGTAACCACATTCCAAAATCCAAATATTTAGGTGGGACAAAAATAGATATTTAGCTGCCCATTACTTTTCAATAGGGGTGGATTCGAGCCGAGATGAGCCGAATAATATCAGGTTCAAGCTCGGCTCGCCAAGGTTGTATAAAGCTCGAGCTCGAGCTTGAACTTGAGCTCGGTTCGAATCAAAAACTCATAAGCTCAAACTCGACTCGGCTTGTGAGCCTCATGAAAAATTTGTAGTCGTTTTTTTGGGAAAGGTAAAGTAAAATTTGCAATCATTTTAAAGGAAGCATATATTACTTCCAATGTTGGATAACAGGTGCAATACAAATACAGAAACAAGCTGTCTAGTCTTTCTTAAGTAAAGTCAGTAACCATCTGATTAATGGCATGCATAGTTGGACATTCTATTACATTTTTATGTCGATAGTGAATGCTTTATATCCATTATCCATACCATCAGATCATGGGTTAATCAACATGGCTAGAAGAGCTGATAAGTTGTCTTTCTATGAATTTCTCAACATTCTTGTTGATGGATGTGATCCCTTTTCATAAGATTTGTGGACTGAAATCAGAATAAACAAGTTGACATTTAATGGTGTCAATCTATGCTCACGTTGCAAGGTAGAAAGTTATCCTTACCACTTATTTAATATATTCCTTTTTTAAGATCAACATCGTTTTGATCTAGCAGTGAACGTACAATGTATTTCTGTTGTGCTTGGTGAGGATCACAAGCTTCTAATATTACAACTAAACAAATAAAATTCTTATTTCCATCAGGTACCCACAATCAATCAAGAAAATGGCATTGTAGGACCTGATCCAACTAAAACATTTGTGAAGTTCCGGTCAGATAAAGTCTTGCTTCCAGGCTGAAAACGTTAGGGCAAGGTAAGACAATTGACTTGAACTATGCAAGAATGTATATTTGATTTAAATGCTAATATGTTTTTAGGTTATTAAATGGTTAAGGTTTTTGCAGGTTTTCTTTGGCCAAAATTTAGTATGCAGGGAATCGTCATCATAAACCTTGCAGTTGTGCTTATGCCATTTTGGGCCTCCAATGGCAATAATTTTGTAATACTACCTCTGTATTTGCTATAATTGGAAGAAGATACATCTCCATGGAAACACCATGTGCCCACTTGGGTTCTTTTATATAAGATAGTTTTGGGATTCTCTCACCAATCTGATTTGACCTAAGAGACTCTTAGGCTATGATGTCACATGTAACATAACCTGTCCAATTTTCATGTTCCAAAATTCTTATTCATGATTGAAATTTGAATTGGAAAGGTATTACTCACCCTGATTTAAAAGGTGCGTCTAGGCGCACAGGCGAGGCGCATTTTAGGGTAGGCGCCTCGCCCAGGTCCTAGGCACAGCCCATTCAAAAGGCGCACACCTGGTGTGCCTAGGCATGCGCCTTGCACCTTAGCCCAAGTGTGTACCTTTTGAAAAATTTCTGCTTTTTCCTTTTTTTTTTTTTTGAGTTTGACACTAAAGCTTACAAAATCTCCTATTTGGTAATGTTGTCCATTCATTCATCCTAATAAAATATATTCTTAAAAGCAATTAAAACTATAAAATTATTATTTTTTTGTGTGAAAAACTAAGAATTTAAGACCCTAACGTGGACTTGTTTGGGCTTGGCTCAAGGGGTGTGGCACAAAGGCGGCTTGTAGAATTAGGAATATAATATGTCACATTAACTACTTGATGCAATTGAGAAAAAAAAATTGTGGGTTTTATATGCTTGAAAATGTTTTATATGTTTGATTTCATTTTTAAATTCTCATTTAATATTCTTTACATTTTATATTTATGTATTTTAATTTTAGATAATAGGTTTTTTAAAATATTTATTTTAAAACTTAAGTTTATATTTTTATTAATATTCTATTTTATATTTTTTTGATATTTTTTTTTGAATTTTAGTTTTTTTTAAATTGTGCGCCTTGCCTCAAAAAGGTGCGCGCCCTCGCCTTCTGCCTTGCGCTTTTAAAACACTGTACTCACCAATCTAAATTGAACCATCCAATGCTAGTCTAAATTACCAAATTAGAATGAATGATTTGTGGGAAAGGAAATCATCAAAACATATATTTCACCTTTCATTGTCCTTAGGGCAAAGAATTTTTAGTTAATAAAGCATGTAATTTATGATCATTGAACATATAACCAACAATAAAATTCCATAGAGGTGTAAAGTGGGTTGTGCCGGGCCTGCGGGCCATCATGGGCCGTGCCGCCCTCCCCGGTGAAAAATTTGGGGGTCGGCCCGGCCAGGCCCATGGCCCAGGCCCATGTCGTGCCGTGGGCCAGGCTGGTCCGTAGGCTGAGCCTTGGGCCAAAGCTATTTATTTAAAAAATTGACAAAAAACTTAAAATTTTAATTTTATATGAATTTTGTGTATAAAATTGCTTATATATGCAATAATTAATTAAATTAGTATAATAAAATTAAAAAATATTTATTTTATTAATATATTATGTACTATATATTATTATATAATTATAATTTATATAATATTATATAACTATATATAAAATATATATATGGGCCGTGTCGTACCGGCCCATGAACCTAAAACCCCAAGCCCAACATGACCTGCATGGTCGTGCCAGGCCGGTCCAAGTTCGTGCCACGTCCCGATTTACACCTCTAAATTAATTCCACCCAGATTAATATATTGTATCTTTAGACTCACAAAGAATATTTATTGCTACAAAAGAAACTTTTCTCATGTGGAGCAACAACTTTTTCTACAGATGTCTCCTATGGGAACTTTAACGGCTAGCACGCTAGAAAAGAAGATGATATAATCAAGTTCACTTGCATGTGATTGAAGGTTCCAAAAAGTGTTTTACAATCAAGTTTGAAGGTTCCAAAAACAGTTTGTATAGCATTTTGGCAGGGCTCTCTTCCTCTCTTTATACATCAATGTAATTCTATTTTCATATCTAATTTTTAAGCATAGTCGTTCATGAAATTAAATAAACAAAGAGAATCCATTAAATAGTAATCCTAGTAATGACTGGTAAATTAAATCCGCACTGAGCAGCATTACGCATCATCCACTACGTTGTACTAATCACAAAACAAAGGATGAAAACAAGAAAAGAAACGAATAAGTGAAATAATTATGGCCAAGGAGATAGAGTGCGTGTTGACAATGAAAAAGAAGTATAGTAAGAGGACAGTGGTGAGCACTCCAACCATAGCAGATCTGCTGATGGTAATTCTATTCAACCGTTATAAAGCTACGGGTAATCAACCATAGAAAACTAGCAATTTGAAGAAAAAATCTCCTGTCTGAACCTGAGCACTCACATGTTGTTACTTGAGGATATGGGTTCTGCAGGCGTTATGCAACAACAGTTTCAGAGCCTACTTCGAACTTTTAGAGTTGGGAAGAGACTAGAGAGAACTCGCCTGTTTTGTCTCTACTTCAACAGTTAAATTGATCAAAAGTCAAATTAGCCCTAAGCCCTAATAGCTTCTAAGAGCTTTTTTACTCATTTCACCGATTCTACCCCTTCTTAAAGAAACTATTTCCCCTGAAAAGTATAGTGGCTTCTAAATAGAAAATCATATCAAAAAGCTAGAACAACAATAAGAAATCAAAAGCAAATGATAGAACTCGTCCAACTAATGATAAGGAGAGAAGAGATTCAGCGGTGTTCAACGAACTAAAAACGAAGAAAGATCAGACTTACCTCTCTAAAAATAAAGGCAGATTGGTGAATTGGATAATAAGGCCAAATCTCTGTTCCGACGAGGGAAGCATCACGGAAATTAAAAAAATAAAATCAAAATAAGAGTTCAATGGATTGAAGTAAGAAAAGAGTTACCTTTCTCATTTATAGAAATCGAAGCCAGAGGTCGTTACCTCTATTGCAACCCAGAACTGTTTTCTTCTCTTAAACTCTTGAAAATGGTTTTGGAGAAAACAGTTGAAATCGATGCAATGGGTATGCCTATTTACTTCGACCACAATCGGAGCAAAGCTTTCTTTGGTTTTGAAGAAGTGCAAATGTTTGGTTGCAGTGCAATTTTTTTTTTGCATTAATACAAATGCATGGGACTGTAAATGAAAAAAAATGCAAATTCTTATTTAATTTTGTTTAGGATTTTACTTTATTCTGTTTCATGTCTTAATGACTTAATTTACTTCATTTCTACTGTAATCAAAATAAAATAAGCTAAAATTTAAAACAAAAATAAGTCAGAATTTACACTCAAATCATTTGCACTGCAATAATTTTGCAATAGTGTAAATTTATTTGCATTGCAACCAAATACATCCTATTTTCGATGCAAATCCTAATCTACACACATTTTTGCATCGAAAATTGATATATTATTTTTGAACTCTTACCAAAGGAATGCAAATCTGAACGGAGTGCAAATTTACAATGGTTCAGCATTTGCACTCCAACCAAACACAGCCTAAGTGTTAAAATCATTCCCCAGCAAGATAGTCATTGATCATCGCATGAATTATCTTCCACTATACCAAAATAGAAGATTCAAATCTAACGGTTTATCTTTCCCACCAGCCTCGTGATATAAACAATGACACGATCTCGGCATCAATGTGCTTTGGTGGACTTATCATCAGCATCAGTGGACTGTAGATCTCTAGAGTCTAGATTCTAGGCCCTCATCAATCAATCAAATCTCTTAAACCCCAACTCCTGTTTCCCCTGCTTGCAGGTACCGAACACCGGTGGGTGCATGCTCTATCTTCCCCGCTCTTCCCTCTTTCTTTCCGTCTCTAGTATCCTGTTATGAGGACCTTATCTTGAAACTTTCTAGGAATCCTCTTGTCAGAAGCTCGTGCGCCGCAGAAATGGCATCCGCTTGCTCTTCGCAGCAGTTTATTGTTTCGCCTTCTTCTACGATGGCTCTCAGAACCGCTTCTCCCCTTCTACAGAGGTTCAAGGCAAGTCCCATTTCATTGTTTAATCTTCTCTTTTCCAAGAACTTATCCTTTTGTGCCATGGGTTTAGCTCCAATCAATAGTTCTGTGCTTGCTTGCTTGGTATTTCTAATTATGCTTTCTTAATGGAATTGATAAGTTTTTCGACATGATGAAAGTGGGGTTACTGGACCTTTATATGACTTGCAGGTTCACCAATTGATGGATGTTCATTATATCCTCGTGTCTCCATGTTTGTGAACTTATAAAAAATCTGAACTAGATAATGCATTTTTTGCTTGAATTGTTGAGGTTCTTTTTTGTTCGTTGTGTTTAAAATTATGGTTGGCTATATTCTGTGTTTTACTCAATTTCATTAATTCTTTTAGTAATAGTTGTTCCCTTCCTTATCGAGGTTGTGTAATTTTTGGATTGATATAATATGCTGCTCTTTTACTTCCTTCTTGGTGTTTTCTTTTTCATTGGTATCTATGTATTATTTACCCCAATTAACAATGAGTCTTGAGGAGCCTTCTATAACTCTGAAAGGACACAGAGCTAGATTGTCGTAATTCATATTTAAGGAAGGGAAAATATTATTATCAACTCAAGTCTACAATTCCTTACCCCAATTAAATGGGATTGGCTTTCAATTACATAAAAGACTATTATCAATCACATACAAAGTAGACAACTGCAGGGAAAGGAAAGTGATGTGCCTAAGCAATTACACTATGGGAGTTTCAACATCTCTAAATCTTCTTACAAACTATTTTGTTTGTCATAAATTTGAAACGAATTCTGGAAGTACTATCAAGATATACTCCCAATCTGGTTACATTAACTGATTGTCCAAAATGGAATTGGTAACTTTTATTGATTTGCCTCTTCTTGTTTTCTCTTTATTGCTTCTCTTTGTTTCTTTACTTTTAAATTCCCAGAGGCCCTTTTGTTTTGTTGTATTGTCAACTATTTTGGATTTCAGTTGCTTATGACATTAATAGGCCCTAAAATACTTCTTTGGAGCATTTGGGTTTTCTTATCACATTCCAATTGCAACCTTGGCATCATAGGTTGAGTCAACCAGCCCAAAATGATAAAACCTTAGTATGGGCCTAGTACAAACATAAGAAAGATGCTATAACTTCGCTTAGCTGTCATAAATCATGAACCACTGGTCTCAGCTTGACAAGGCTATCATTTTAGAAGTCTATGTACCTTGTGAGTTGTGATTTATGAAGGTATATTGTTGCGCTGCTGTATCTGCCAAGTCTTGTTGGGATTGCCTGAGGGTTTAGACCTTATTTTTTCCTTTTTTTTTTTTTTTAAATTAACAGACCTTTTAATCTATCTGGCAGGGATGGTCTTCACATCCAAGGACCTATTACCACATTTTTAGATCCAGATCATATGGGTTTGGTACATTTCATACTACTAAGTCCATTATCTCATGTGTGCCAAACACGACTACAGAACATTCTGATGGCCATGGGAGGTTAAATGTGGACCATATAATGGATGAGGCAAGAAAAATTTGGGAGACTTCTCCTGAGCCCGTGAAGAATTTCCCTTGGATCAAAGCACTAGAGAATTTTGTTCAGCTCATCCTTGATCTTGTTTGTGCAGTTATGAGGTACTTAAGTGTACCTGTGTTGGCAGTTTCCACACTAAGCGAGATGTCCTACTGTGCACATGAAAGGAAAATGATTCTTATACCCATTCCCCTACTTGTAGGGATTGCTGTTGCTGGGGTTTTAAGGGATACAACACTAGAACTGTCTCCACGTCTAAAGGTCAGTACGATTTCCACGTTTATCAGAATTATATTATTTTGTTTAGGCTAGTCCAGTTATGCAGACCATAACCATGTATTACTATTGCAATGATGTTGTTAAACTGTTGAACTGTTAGTCAGTGTTATAACAAATGAATGTTTTGGAACAAATATTTAACCACGTGGCTATTGTAATATGCCAGATGGTCTCCCACACCGACTGTATTATAAATACTTGTCTTGACATTGAAATAATATACAGAAATATTGTTCTCTTCCGCTGCTTTTGATATCATGTTACATGGTATCAGAGTGGTAAACACTCCTGCCTTTTTCTTGTGATTGTCGTTTCCTGCTCACTTGCCGGAAAATCAAGATTCCAAGACTCTGCATCTGTTCTTTTTTCGTTTTCTTGTTCCCATGATGGCATCAACAGAGTCCAACATGGCAGCGTGCCATGAAGATTGCATTACGAGCAAAGAACAAATATTCCTTTATGGATGGTTCTTTGCCTAAACCAGCATGATCTTCACTAGAGGTGGCTACCTGGATAAAGTGCAATGCTATGGTGGTGTCTTGGATCTTCAATTCAATGGCAAGAGAGCTGTATGACAGTGTTGCCTTCATTGATTCTGTTTTTGAGATTTGGAAAGAGCTCGAAGAACGTTTTTCATAGGGCAATGTTCCTCGAGTTCACCAATTGAAGCGTGACTTGGCTCCGTTACAACAAAACGACCTCTCTGTCACTGCTTTTCTTCACAAAGCTGAAAGCCCTTTGGGATGAACTTGCTTCTCTCTCCTCTTATCCTGAGTGCACCTGTGGAGCTGCTAAAGCTTTCATGGCCGACCGTGAGAAAGAGAAACTCCACCAATTTCTCATGGGACTAAATGACAATTACAATACTCTTCGTACCAATTTTCTTGGCTTTGAACCACTGCCATCTTTGAACAAGACATATTCCCTTATACTACAGGAAGAGCGACATCAGACTTTGATGTCTCTAAGAGGACCGGTCAACCCAGAGGCTGTAGCTCTGAATGCCTCTTCCCAAACCAACAACCGTGGCAATAGTGGAGCTAGTTCAAATACTACCCTAGGTCGATCAAAATATCGGTGTGACTACTACAAACGCCAAGGCCACACTAAGGACAGATGCTATGAATTGAATGGATACCCTGCAGGATGGGAGAAAGGTCATTCAAACCGACGATCTGAAAAGAAAACTTCCCAACCTGCCAAGCAAGATTCTGATCATCGCACCAATGCCCCTGTCACATGTGCTGCTGCATCAGAAAGTTCTTCTACCGTCACTGGATCTCCACTCGTGGGACTGTCCATGCAGCAATATCAACAACTTTTATCTTTGCTCAACCAAGATTCATCAGAAGCAGTCGCAGCTCCAACATCTGGTAAGGCTTCTGAACCCATTGCCTGGATCTTCGACAGTGGGGTGTCGGATCACATGGTGTCTTCAGACTCTTTCTTGGATGATTCCACTCATCTTTCTGGCATTAAACCTATTCACTTGCCAAATAAAATGATTCTTCCAGCTACGCATCATGGTTCAATTCATTTACCTAACGGTGTTGATCTGAAAAATGTTTTACATGTTCCACACTTTACATGCAATTTGTTATCAGTAAGTAAACTAACAGCGCAGTTAAATTGTGTGGCCCTCTTTTTTCCTTCATTCTGTGTCCTCCGGGACCTTGCTACCAAGATGGTGATTGGAGTGGGTGAACAACGCAATGGACTGTATTACTTCCACTTCTACTCACCTTCCTCTGTTCATTCTGCAGTTTCAATAACTGGTGATAGTTATGACCTCTGGCATAGACGACTTGGCCACACCCCTGGTCAACGTCTTTCTCTTATCACGGGACTTCCTTCTGCTAAGCGGGATCATTGTTGTGATGCTTGTCACAGAGCAAAACAAGTCAGGTTGCCGTTTCCCATCAGCACTAGTTGCTCTTCAACACCGTTTGAGTTACTCCACTGTGATATATGGGGAGGTTACAAGACCCCCCTCTCATTCTGGAGCACATTTCTTTCTTACCATTGTAGATGATTGCTATAGTTGCATTTGGATTTTTCTATGAAAAAATAAACCAGAGGCTATTTCTTCTCTAGTATCTTTTTGTAAAATGGTAGAACGACAATTCAATGCTTCAGTCAAGCAAATACGCTCAGATAATGGGTCTGAGTTTTGTTTGGGTCCCATACAAGATTATTTTGCAGTACAAGGAATCATTTACCAAACAACATGTGTGGACACCCCTCAGCAAAATGGGATTACAGAAAGAAAGCATCGCCATTTGCTAGAAACAGCTCGAGCGTTATGGTTTCAGGCATCATTACCTATTTCATTTCGGGGTGAGTGTCTTGACTGTAGGGTATCTCATCAATCTCCTCCCCACACCCATTCTTTCAGGCAAGTCACCTTATGAAGTTTTGTTCAAAGAAGTCCCATCCTATAAACATTTGAGGGTATTTGGATGTCTCTGCTATGCAAAAATTCATCCCTGACCACATGACAAGTTTGCTAGCAAGGCACTCAAAGGCATGTTTGTGGGTTATCCTTTTGGCAAGAAAGGGTAGTCTATGACCTTGACACACAATGGATTGTTACATCTCGGGATGTCACATTTTATGAATCCCGTTTCCCTTTTCAAACAATCCCTGAATCCAACACCACCACTGTCCTACCCCTTCCTCATTATGATGACACTTCCATCTTTGAGATCCCACATCAAACCAATCTAACTACCACTGAGACAGCTGTTCTGAATCCAGCCCACTTCACACATCAACCCATTTCTCCTGAGCCAATCACACAACTTAATCCCATACCTGAAAGGATCCAGCCCACTGATAGCATATGTTCCCCACTTACCGGGACCACAATTGACAACCCACGCCCTCATCGTCTTACAAAAATCCCTTCCCATCTTTATAATTATATTTGCAATCTCCCACCATCCTTTCACCGTACATCACTTATAGCTACACCTCCCCATGACAGTGAACCAACCAATTTTTCCCAAGCTGTTCTTGACCCCTGATGGTGCTAAGCCATGGCTGATGAGATCACAGCCTTTGAATGCAATCAAACATGGACTATTGTTGACTTACCAGTTACCACATGGAAAACGGGCCATTGGATCAAAATGGGTCTACCGCATCAAATACAAAGCAGATGGATCTGTTGAAAGGTTTAAGGCCCGCCCTGTTGCCAAAGGATACACCCAAGTTGAAGGACTCGACTATCATGTCACCTTTGCTCCCGTGGCTAAACTAGTAATTGTATGATGTCTTCTAGCAGTTGCAGCCATAAAAGGATGGGACTTACATTAGCTCGATGTCAATAATGCCTTTCTTCACGGGGACCTTCATGAGGAGGTTTACATGACTATCCCCTTGGCTTTGAAAAGAATGACAATCAACAAGTCTGCAAATTACAGAAATCACTTTATGGCCTATAGGGGTGTTCGCATTAAATGTCAAACCAACCTGACCCAACCCGAGTTGGTCGGTTTTTCAAAACCACCAGTCGGTTTCGATTTGTATGAGAAAATAAACCAACAACTCAGTTTGGCTTCGACCGAACCGAACCGATCCTATATGTTTAAGTAATTATTAATTAGTCCCTTCCCTATATGTTAAATGTTGATATATTTTATTTGTGTTTTGTTTGTACTTTGAAAAAAATGGTTATTTATGATAAAAACCAAAAAGTAAAACCAATACAAATATAATACAATGGTACAATATTTAATTCAGTTTTGTATAAATTTAAATATATATTGACAAAAAAATCAGTTGTGCATAAAAAACTAATCGATTTAAATATATATTTTGATTTTGCATAAAAACTAAAAAGAAATAAACTTAAATATAAATAGATATTTTAGTTTAAAATATATATAAAAACCGACTAAACCGGTAAACCGACCCTTCATGTTTGGGTTGGTTGGTTTTGTTTTAGTCAATAAGTAAACCAACTAGGTCAGGTTGGTTGAAGAAAATGACTCAAACTGACCCAACCCGACCTGTGAACACCTCTAATGGCCTAAAACAGGCCTCACACATGTGGTTTCACAAGTTTACAAAAGCCTTGACATCTATTGGCTTTAAGTAATCCACCACAGATTATTCTTTCCTTAGCCAATTCAAGTACACTAAGGATATCATTCAAGACACTGGTCTCATGGATTGTAAACCTGCATCAACACCAATGGAAGTCCAACGGCATCTTGCTGAATCAACCAGCCCACTAATCAACGACCTAGCTCAATATCGTCGCTTGGTGGGCCGACTGGTTTACTTAACTGTTACAAGACCAGATTTGTGTTATGCAGTCAACTGTTTAAGTCAATTCATGCATGAACCAAGACAATATCATTTTGATGCCACCCTTCGTGTCGTTAGATACCTCAAGGGCACAATGGATCATGGCATTTTCTTCTCTTCAAAGAATGACATGCTTTTACGAGGTTTCAGCGATTCAGACTGGGCAAGTTGTCTTTTGACTCGCCAATCAACCACTGGCTACATTGCAATGCTTGGAAACTCACCATTGTCTTGGAAGACAAAGAAATAGCAAACTGTTTCTTGATCCTCAGCCGAAGCCGAGTATCGGACCATGGCTGTTATCTAGAAACCTAACAAGCAAGCAGGCCCACACAAGAAAAGCAAAGAGAAGCAAATATACTATAACTGGAAATAGCTATGCATATTACTAATGCAAAGCTTACAATGATACATACAACATATCACACGTGCACTATTTTAACTTAGAAATTACACAAACTTACTGACCTTGATTAGAGACTACTCACCGCTATTGAAGTCTACTACAGAGGCTACACACACATACCTTACTCAGAGGCTACTCACCAAAAGACTCTTACACCACACTCTTATTATTTTACTTGGGAATTTTCTACACGTTTAAAGGGGGTGAGCCCCTATTTATACATGAGCTTAGCCGCCTTACATGAGGCGGTTTAACAAAAAATTGGTTTTTAATTGATCCACATGGGATTCTTTAAAACCAAAAACATCAGTCGGTTTTTGTAACCGACTAAAGAAGTCAGTGCTGACTTCTCATTTCTCCCCTTCAGAAACGACTTCTCTTTAGCTAATCATCCAAAGTCCTCATTTTGCTTTAGGCCTTGAATCTCTTTTCTTGCCTTTTGCCATCTTTCACTTTGACAGGCATCTTCATGACCGATTGGTTCTAAGTTGCTAACTTCTTCAGCGAGTGTGACGTCTAACCCTAGTTGACCTTTGTAATTCTTGTCTTGGTTGTTCCTTTAGCTCCTCCATTTGACTTGGTCTAATATCTTCAGCTGTCTTTCGCTCATGAACACCAGTGCTCCATGGTCTTGGAGATTTTTGAGTATCAGATGAGCTGGGTTGGCGCTCTAAATCTTCTTTCTCATTTATCTTCTCTTGTAAATTCTCTTCCATAATTTCAGAATTAGGTAGTATAATCCTCTCAGATGACCACCAAGACGTAGCTTCATCGAATACCACATCTTGAGATGTATAGCAACGATTGGTATTCGGATCACAACACCTCCATCCTTTTCTTTCACTATCATAGCCGAGCAATATATACCAAATAGCTTTCTTATCGAATTTGCTGCGTAGATGGTTTGGCACAAAAACATAACACGCGCAACCAAATACACGAAAGTAACTTACTGTGGGTCGACGATTCCATAACTTCTCATATGGTGAGAGAAAGCCAAGTGATGCTTGCGGTAGTCATTTGATAACATGTGCTGCAGTCTTCATGCCTTCTGCCCAAATCGTCCTGGCACATTTTTACCATGCAACATGCTTCTACATACTTCAGCTAAATGCCGGTTCTCTCTCAGCTACTCCATTTTATTGCAGAGTATTTACATGTCAACTGTCGTTGTATCCCACATTTCTTGAGATAATCTGAGAATTCTCTTGATGTGTATTCTCCTCCATTATCAGTGTGAAGGCATTTAATTTTATGCCCATCTTCTTTTTCAACCTTCTCTTTAAATTCTATAAACTTTGAAAAAGCTTCAGATTTTTCTTTTAAGAAGTACACCCATACGTACCTCAAGAAATCATCAATAAATGTTATCATATACCACATCCCAGTGTTTGATTCTTGCTTCATTCGTCCAAACACGTCAGAGTGAATGAGCTCCAAAGGTTGTTTAGCTTGAAACTTTGGTTCAGTATATGGTAATTGGTGTGCCTTACCATATTGACATCCAACACATACTGTGTCAGTCCGTACTTCCAATTGAGGGAGGCCTTTCAACATTGACTTTGCCATCATTACTTTGAGCCTGTTATACCCAACATGGCCAAGTCTTGCATGCCAAAGATCAACAGTTTCATTACGTCGAGTCTTTTCTACATAAGCTGATTTAGCAGACATTACGTAGATAGACTCTAATTTCCATCATTCCATAAGTGGTGCCTCTGGTGTATGTATTCTTCGATATACTTTAACATCATTTGGACCAAACACTACATAATTACCAGATGCAGTTAATTGAGATACTGATAATAAATTCTTTTTCATACTTGGCACATGGTAGACATTTTGGAGCTGTGCTTCTTCCTTGTTGAATCGCGGGATGCATAATGCTTGACCGATATGGGTGATTGGAAGTTTTGCATTGTTAGCTGTAACCACAACTCGCTTGCCTTTATATTCTGACATAGATTGAAGTTTCTGTTTATCTCTTGTCATATGATTTGAGCATTCAGAGTCAATAATCTAGTCTTGGCTATAGTCAACTACTCCAGGATTTGGCAAGACAGATGGTGCTGATACCAATGAATAAGCTTCAACAGAGTAGCCAGGCTCATCTGGCTCTATAATACAATAGGAGGCTTCGGCTTCCCATTCTTCTTCACTTCCTTTATCTCCTTGCTGACTGGCTGATGTTGCTGTATTTCCTTCAGCTGGCATTCTTTTGTTGTACCAGCATTCACGTGCATAATGGCCCCTTTTAGAGCAGTTGTAACATATTACATTGCGTCGATTATTCTTGTACTGCTGAGAAGCTCCCCTTTGTTGATAACTTTCCTTCTGCTGATAAAACTTAGCAAGCTTCTGCTGCTTAGGCCTTCTGCTTGGCCCTTTCTTCCGAGTGAGAAGTTCTTCTTCTGTTTCTTTGATTGACACACTAGCCATCTGCTTATTTATTGTCTCTTGATTGGTCAACGTATTTTCTAATTCAACAAGCGATGGTTTTGTTGACCAACCTCTAATAGCTGTCATAAACCCATTATACTCGGGTCTCAACCCTCGTATAATTATTCGTCTCACTCGGGTTTCATTGATTGCAGACTCTTTATCTAATAGAGAGATTTCATCACAGAGGCTCTTTACCTTTGTAAAATATTGGCTGATTGTCATCGATCCTTGACTGATTGATGCAAGCTCATTTTCCAACATTTGAAGCCAAGCTTCATTTGTTTTGGTAAATAACTTAGATAAAATATCCCGGGCTTCACTTGGAGTCTGGGCCTTTTTTATATTCTCTAAAAATTCCTTCTCAATAGTAATTTTAATAGCGTAAAGAGCCTTACCTGCCTTGATTTTCCACTTCTTTTGAGCATTCTCGTTAGTAGGAGCTATGGTTTCACCTCTGATTGTCACTTCCAACAAATCTTCGCCTTGTAAATATGACTCCATGCACGTGTGCCAACTATCATAGTTATAGTGGTTTAGCTTTTCCATTCCCGCAAGTATGCTGGCTAAACCCGCCATTATGATTGGTGAAATCCTTCTCTGTTGCCTTTCACCAAGAAGCTTAGTCCTAGACTAATCGGCTTCACAGCGTCACGCTGCTCACAATGGACGATTCTAATCCGGCAGAGTAACGGCTAGATCTTCGTTACTCAAATGCCAATCGGGCAGAATGACAACTTCGGTCAACCTGCTCTGATACCAAATGTAGAAACCCAACAAGCAAGCGGGCCCACACAGGAAAAGCAAAGAGAAGCAAATATACTATAATTGGAAATAGCTATGCATATTACTAATGCAAAGCTTACAATGATACATACAACATATCACACGTGCACTATTTTAACTTAGAAATTACACAAACTTACTGACCTTGATTGGAGGCTACTCACTGCTATTGAAGTCTACTATAGAGGCTACACACATATCTTACTCGGAGGCTACTCACCAAAAGACTCTCTTACACCGTACTCTTACTATTTTACTTGGGATTTTTCTACACGTTTAAAGGGGGTGAGCCCCTATTTATACATGAGCTTAGCTGCCTTAAATGAGGCGGTTTAACAAAAAATTGGTTTTTAATTGATCCACGTGGGATTCTTTAAAACAAAAAAACTTCAGTTGGTTTTTGTAACCGACTAAAGAAGTCGGTGCTGCCTTCTCATGTTACTGTAGCTGAACTCCTCTGGCTAAAGCGAATCCTTGCTGATCTTACAATACATCTTTCTACCTCCATACAGCTTCATTGTGATAGCAAAGCGGCCCTCTACATTGCTGCCGCTCCAAGGTTCCATGAGCGCACCAAACATATCTAAATTGACTGCCACTTCATTAGGTAACACATCCAAGAAGGCACCATTCAAACATTTCATCTAAGCAGTGAACACCAACCAGCTGACTTGTTCACCAAAGCACTTGGGTCTGATAAATTTCATCAATCAAGTTGGGCATTTCAACTCTCCATTCTCCATCTTGAAGGGGGGGGGGGGTTAAACTGTTAAACTGTTAGTCAGTTATAACAGACGAATGTTTTGGAACAAATATTTAACCACGTGGCTATTGTAATATGCCAGATGGTCTCCCACACCGACTGTATTATAAATACCTGTCTTGACATTGAAATAATATACAGAAATATTGTTCTCTTCCACTGCTTTTGATATCATCTTACAGATGTTACTGGTAGTGTGTGGCGGCTGGCCTTGTCTTTCACCATAATACTAGTATTCTTCATAGACTGTTCATGCACTGTATCCTTAAACCTCACTGCATTTGCATCTTCATATTATCTCCCTTGTGTGTTTTTTGATGATATATTCTGTTTTTGATCACCAGAGAGCAGAAATTCCATGGCATCTTGTTGCCATGGCGGTTTTCTTCACATTGCTCAAACTGCCAGGCCCTTATTATCCATATTGGGGGCGCATATTGATTCCACATTTTGCAAATGGTGGACTATTGAGGATTTTATGGTTTACCATTTTGTGGTATAGAAAGCCACAAGAGACAACCTTGCAACAGACTTCTGTAGATGGTGGCCATTCTGAATAGAGGGAGGTTCTGATATTTTTGCGTAAGAAGTTAAGAGCAGGTATTACAATTTCCCTCTCCTTGAGTCTTGAGATGGACTGCAGGTTTCTTGCTATTATCATCTGGACAGAAATTGTATAAAGAAGATTATAATTTTCATTTGGATTTCTTGAATGTTTTTAGATGACAACAATTTTCTGAGGGCAGCCACTTTGTGCATAAAAAAGGAAAAAGAAAAATGGTTAGATCTGTATCTGGTACACCCCTCCCAACATTGGGTAATGGCCCTATTTATCTGACAAAAAATTGTTCAGGAAGGAATGCTAAATGTAGTCTTGTTTCATATATTTAAAATGTGGGCAGTTATTCTTATCTAGGTTTGTTCTGAAAAGCAACCACCTAAGATTACTATAAGTTTCTATTCTGATCTAGGTTTGTTCTGGAATTCTATTCAAGTTCATCAGTTTGTAACGTAGGTATGCTGATTTGGTATTGAATTGTTTTTTTGGAAAAGGTAAAGTAATTTTATTCAAACCAAACTCACATACAGACTGAAACCAGACCCAGGAAAGCAGTCTGAAAACAGCCAGAATTACAAACTCCACCAGGAGTGGGACTGAAATAGAAAAGACAAATTTAGATTTCTGAACTCCTCAGTAACAGAAATCCAAGAAATCAACTTGCCCACTGCTATCTGTATTACATCGTCAGGACTTTTAGCTCTATTACTGAAGATTCTACTTTTTTTTTTTTGAAAAAGGTAAGGAAATTTATTCATCATAGAAAAATTACAAGCAAAACCCAAGCCATAAAGGAGGCCTGGGCCCAAATCAGACTACAATCTCGTCCAAAACAGTGAACAAGACAAAATATACAAATTCTGATGTTTAAACTCCTCTAACATTGACACCCAAGAGAATAACTTGCCCACAGCTCTCTGCACTATTTCATCTGGACTTTAGCTTTACAACATAAAATTCTGTTATTTCTCTCATTCCAAATGGACCAAAGCACTGCAGCCGGAATGGAATTCCAAACAAGTTTTCCTTTCTTGCTAAGACCCTCAATTCTCCAACAGTTCAGCAGCTCCTTCACAGAATTTGGCATTACCCAACTAATCTCCAAAGCCTTAAAGAAATGTCCCCAGACAAACGAGGAAATTGGGCAATGGATACACAAGTGCTCAGTAGTTTCTGCAAGAGTACCACATAAACCACATGACAGATCTGGAATCTGAATGCC
Source organism: Nelumbo nucifera (assembly GCF_055504915.1). NCBI lineage: Eukaryota > Viridiplantae > Streptophyta > Magnoliopsida > Proteales > Nelumbonaceae > Nelumbo > Nelumbo nucifera. Next base: position 24,459,714 of record NC_142653.1, read on the forward strand.
ACATCTCGCCAGATTAACTCTAGTTAGACATTTATCAAGAGCCATAGTCCAAACCAGGAAATTAATCTTAGAAGGACTAGATGAATTCCAAATCTGCGTGGCAGGGAAATCCTCCTGACCTGGACTATACAGCTTAAGAACCATGGATTTAACAGAGAAACAACCATCTGCGTTCCATTTCCAGCTCCATTCATCCTCCAAGCTTAAATCAATCATCTGATTTTGAAGCAACCCCAACAGTGCCGCATACTCTTCCACCTTCTAATCAAACAAGATTCTTCTACAAAGCGGAGTCCAAATAATGGAATCCCTAGAAGCAATAAAATTCTCAACAATAGAAGAATCTTGATTCACAGAGATTTGGAACAGGAGGAGGAAAGTTTCTTCCAAAGACACCTCTGAACACCAGGGATCCTTCCAAAACTTAATTCTATCCCCATTTCCCACCTTAAATCTGATCCCTTCCAAGAAGATAGGAAGATTTTTCAAAATACCTGCCCATAGGGAGCTAGCCCCTCTTGATGAGGCCACTTGGATCTCCAGTCACCCCATTCCACCCCATACTTTGCTGCAATAAGGTTTCTCCACCATGCATTTCTTTCAGTAGCGAATCTCCATAACCATTTACTAAGAAGAGCAGAGTTAAAATTCTTCAAATTTCTTATTCCCAGTCCACCTGCTTCCTTTGGGAGACACACTTGCTCCTATTTTAAAATATGAATCCTCTTTTCTTCATCCCAACCCCTCCTTAAAAAATTCCTAGCCTATTTGCAATTTTGATTGGGATGGGGAAGAGAGAGAGGAAATGAGTAGGGAGGTTAGAAAGAGTACTCTTAATCAGAGTCACTTTGCCCCCAAATGATAGATATTTTGCCTTCCAAAAAGCCAATTTTCTATCCATTCTCTCAATAATTGAAACCCAAGTCACAGAGGAAGAATATTTAGCCCCAAGAGGCAACCCCAAATACTTAACCGGGAGAGAGTCAGTTTGGCAAGCCATCACTTCTGCGCATTCTACTAAGTCTGGGACAAGACCCACAGGGATAATCTGACTTTTACTCAAATTAACTTTGAGACCAGACACCACTTCAAACCAGCTCAGAATCCCAAGCAGTAATTCCAACTGAGTCAGAGATGCATCAACAAAACATAAGGTATCATTTGCAAACAGGAGGATATTAACTTTTTCCTTTTGAGGAGAGATAGCAAAACCATTCCAATACCCATAATCTGCAGCCTTCTTATTGAAAAGAGTTAGAATTTCCATCACACAAATAAACAACAAGGGGGAAAGAGGATCTCCTTGCCTCAAACCTCTAGAACTTCCGAAAAACCCCGTCAATTGGCCATTAATTAGGATAGAAAATTTTGGGGTCTTAACACATTCCGATCCAGTTTCTCCATTTCTGCCCAAAATTCATTTTTTCCAGCACCAAATCCAGGCAATTCCAGTTGATGTGATCGTATGCTTTCTCAATATCAAGTTTACAAATTACACCCGGGGTACCCTCTCTTCTTCTAGACTCTATCAACTCATTTGTAATGAGAATTGAATCAACCATCTGCCTTCCTGGAACAAATGCACTTTGGTTACTGGAAATCACACTGCCTAGCACACCTTTCATTCTTTCTGCCAAAACTTTAGCCAAAATTTTATAGAAACTGTGCAGGAGACTGATAGGTCTAAAGTCCTTAATGTTCACAGCCCCCTCAATCTTTGGAATGAGAGTAATGAATGTAGCATTCAAATTTCTTCACAGCGATGCATTTGTATGAAACGCCTGGAATACCTTCAGCAAGTCTTTCTTCACAAATGGACCACAAGACAGCAGCAGGGATGGTCCTCCACACCAACTTCCCTTTCTTACTTAGGCCTTTTGTTTTCCAGCTGCAGAGAAGCTCCTTAACCGACCTAGGCATGACCCAACTGATATCCATGGATTTGAGGAAGTACATCCATACCTGAGAGGAGAATGGACACTGTAGACACAAATGATCTATAGTTTCTGTAAGAGACCCACAAAGACCACATGCTAGATGCAAAATTTGAATGCCTTGCCTCACAAGATTAGATCTGGAAAGGCATTTGTCAAGGGCCATCGTCCAAACCAGAAAATTGGACTTAGGACTTGTAGGATTCTAGATTTGTGAAGCAGGGAAATCAGTAGGGCCTAAACTACACAATTTAGAAGCAAGAGATTTGACAGAGAATTCACCATCCGGATTCCATTTCCAGCACCATTTATCTTCCATGAACAGGTTTATCTTCTGCTTCTGAAGAAGAGCCATCATCTCCATAATCTCTTCTAACTCCCAATCAAATAGATTCCTCCTAAAGAGGGGGGGTCCAAGTGACATAATCTCCAGACAAACAGAAGTAATCAGCCACAGATGCATCCCGGTTTGAAGCACACTGAAAAAGGAGAGGGAAGGAGCCAGCTAGTGGGTCATCCAAGCATCAAGAATCCTTCCAAAACTTCGTTCTATCCCCTTTACCAATCTTTACTGAAATCCCTTCCCAGAAAATAGAGAAATTCTTCATGATACCTTTCCACAGGGAATTGCCCCAATTCAGAGGAAAATCCCTAGTTCTCCAGTTGCCCCACTCCACCCCATATTTATCAGTTATAAGGGATCTCCGCCAAGCATTCCTCTCAGCCGAGAACCTCCAAATCCACTTTCACAAGAGGGCAGAATTAAAGCTCTTCAGCTTCCTTATTCCTAAACCACCTTCAGCCTTGGGAAGACAAACTTGGTCCCATTTGACAAGGTAAATACTATTCTCCTCATCTCAACCCCTCCAAAGAAAATTCCTCTGAAGCTGCTTCAATCTTTTTGCTACTTTGTTTGGGATGGGGAAAAGAGAGAGGAAATAAGTGGGCGGATTTGAAAGAGTACTTTTTATCAAGGTCACCCTACCCCCAAAAGAGAGGTATTTTGCCTTCCAAGATGCTAATTTCCTCTCCAATCTTTCAATAACTAGGTCCCAAACTGAGGAAGATAACCAGTTTGCCCCCAAGGGCAAACCCAAATATTTCACAAGGAGGAAATCAGTCTGACAAGCCAGCACCTCAGCACAATCATCCAAGTTGGTAACTTGACCCACTGGAATAATTTGGCTTTTGTTCAAATTAACTTTAAGCCCAGAGACTACCTTAAACCAGGTTAAAATCCCAAGGACGAGCTCCAACTGGGTAGGAGAAGCATCCACAAAGCATAAAGTATCATCTGCAAATTGGAGAATATTGACCTTTTCCCCCTCAGGTGAAATTGCAAAACCTTCCCAATTGCCAGGGTCAGCAACCTTCTTACAAAACAGAGTAAGAATTTCCATGACACAAATAAAGAGCAAAGGGGACAAGGGATCACCCTACCTCAGCCCCCTTGAACTATCAAAAAACCCCGCTGACTGACCATTAATCAAAACTGAGAATTTAGGAGAGGTGGTGTACAAACTTTGATCCAGTTTCTCCATTTCTGCCCAAAATTCATGTGCTGTAACACAAAATCAATACACCTCCAATTGACATGGTCATAGGCCTTCTCAATGTCCAATTTACAAATTAATCCTGGGACACCCTCTCTTCTTCTTGAGCGAATCAAAACTGACATTGAGTTGCAACTATGCTAGAATTTACCTGAGCAGGTTATGAATTTGTTATGGGGAAAAGGTGGACAGAGTGAGGGAGGAGAATGGGAAGGTTGATGAGGCTCTAATGGTTAGAAGGAGAAGGTTGAAGTGTGTTGAGGGTTTTCTTGATATGAGGAAAAAAGGAGGATAAGGTGTTGAGCAATGTTGAAATGAGGATGAGAGGAATTATTTTCAAAACTTTCTTAGAATGCATGGTATGTTAACCATGAGAACTAATTAGGAATTAAGAGGCTAGTAGAGAACTGTTACTGATAAAAAAAAAAAAGAGGCTAGTAGAGAAATGCAACTTCGGGCTCATTGTAAAAGGTTCTATAAGATATGAGCAAAGACTTTCGCTGGCACCTAATGCTTATTGTTAGGGTTACTTCTTGTTCTATCTTGTTTGTTGCTATAGGTTCATATGTTATCTATAGATCCATAAAATGGATGTTTGATAGCTTAAATGGTGAAGTGGAAGAAGTTTTGATGTAATTTTGTTATTGATATGATCATAGAACTAATGAAGATGTGATTAGACCCACCGATTTGGAGAGGCCTGGGTAAATTCCATGGCAGGTTTTTGCAAGGAATAAAGCTGAAATTGGGACAAGAGAAAGGGAAGCTTCTGAATAGACAGCTGGTGTGACAGTAGGGCATTGATGGATATATTCCTTTCACTTTTTATCCTATCTGACAACAGAGATGCTTGAGTAGCAGAAGTGTATGAGAGTAATGGAAATATAGTGAGCTGGTGCCCTGTTTTCAGAAGGAACTTGAATGACAGGGAGCTAAAAGATTTAATGAATCTTATGAGACTGCTAACTAAGAGGCAACTGTCCTGGGCAAATGTCTCACAATAGACAGCCCAGAGAGAAGGGGCATGGCCCAAAACTCAGCAGGTTGTGTGTTCTCTGGAGAGGAGACGGAAATGGGAGATTGGTTGTTCTTATACTGCTCCTCAGCAATGGATATGTGCAATTATTTCTGCAGAACTCCAAGAATCAATTGGTGTCAGCCAAGGCATTGAAGAAAAATACTGAGAACTGGAAAGCGACTGGGATAAACAGCAGGGGAAGAAGAATCTTGAGTCTAATACTTTAAGCAGTGTGGGGGGGGGGGGTGTTCTGTAGTGTGGATGAGAACTTGGGTGGTGTGTTCCAATCCACACCACAGCTGTGGCATGGACTCATCCACACCATGCCATAACAGGGTAGGTGTTCTGCACCATTGACAAAAAATGGGTGGACTGAACCACACCACACCCTCTTAGGCATTCTGCAAGGTATGGTGCAGTTAAGTCCACAGTCTAGTTTGATTCCACGCATCTCACATACAACATGTGAAATGATCTACATTATTAATCATAAATAAACAATATATTGTTTTTTAAGTAATATACATTATAAAAAATAATATAATTAAACCATAACAATACAATATATTGCATTTTATTTTAAGATTAAAATACAAAAATTAATAAAAAATTATAAGACTGATTCTGATTTTTATAAAAATAAATTGCCAAGCATAATAAACTAATAATTTTATTAAAAATAATAATTCTATGAAAATTAATATTTCTTTAAAACTTGCCTATAATGTTTATGAAATAATCATGAAAAAATTTTCTTCCCTCTTTTTTTAACTTGCCTATAATGTTTAGAATAATTATTAGTTAGACTGAAATACTTAATAAAGTGGCTGCTCGCACCACACCCCCTTAGGCTTCTTTTTTTTTTTTTACACAAAGTGGCTGCTTGCACCACTATACCAAGCAATAGCTCCTTTTTGAGTTATAAATTAAGGTAATAAAAAAATCTTATCTGTTTGTTATTTGACAATTACTCCTGTTTTTACATTCTAAAAGTGATAGGACAATGATCATTCAAATAGGGTTGATTTATTGCAGTGGCTATTATTTACATGGCCTTGTACATTACTGCAACAATGGATTGTGGTCCTAGCCTGTTATGAGATTGCCATAAATAATTGTACTGGTCATTGCTTGGACCACGTTGTAAAGCTTGGTTTCCTTAAAACTTGTAACCATAAGTTAGGTCTGGTCCTCTGTGGGTTACATGTTAATAATCTCATTTTGAGGCTAACCATTATGTTGGGTTAGTACACCAGTAACTTGTTCGTATTTCAGCAGTTTTCCATATCTCAGATGCACTCAAAGTTTCCTTTATGTTTGATCTTCATAAGGACATGTGCACCTGGGTACATGAATGAGAATTTTCTACTTGCAACAAGATTGTCCAAGTAGATGTTCAAGACTGCTATCAGCCTTGAACCCTAATAGATTTCAGGTTCGAAAAAGGAGAAAAAGGTATAGAGGAGAGAGGAGAAAGAGTAGAGAGAGAGAGCAGTAGAACACAAGAATTGAAAGGAAGGACAGAATCTGAATGTTCTGTCGCCGCCACTTCTATTTAGTATTTATAGGTTATGCTAGTTACATGAAAGGACAAATCTGCCCTTGGTATTTACATAACACATAAAACAATATAAAACTGAAGTATAAATAACAATTGGAATAACAGATTGACAATCAGCTAACCCTAGGATGACTAGGGCACATTCTACCCTACGGATAGAGTGAGACCACAGCTGTGGGGCCCACATCAGTGTTCTCTACACTCCCCCTCAAGTTGGGAATAAATGTTTATCATTCCCAACTTGGATAGATCCGCCTCTAGCTTCTTTCTTGATACGGCTTTAGTGAGGATATCTGCTAGTTGCATACTAGATGTGATGTAAGGGAGGCATACTTCTTGAGATGAGACCCTCTCTCGTACAAAATGTCGGTCAACTTCAATGTGTTTGGTTCTGTCATGCTGCACTGGATTATGTGCTATATTAATAGCTGCTTGATTACCACAATACAACATCAGGGGCTTCTCATATTCAATACCCAACTCCTCAAGTAGATATCTCAGCCATAGGATTTCAGCCACTTCGTTAGCCATTGACTTGTATTTTGCTTCAACACTAGATCGGGAGACAACACTTTGTTTCTTACTTCTCCAAGAGACAAGATTATGTTGAGGGCCTGGGAATAAGATCTCGTCACAGGTCGGTCCACGGGGAAAACCTCCTGTTTTCCCTTGTTCCTTCCTGCTTGTGATGAACCTATCTTGGTGCCTTTGGTGATTTGTCCAAGAGATCACCAACTCTCCTAACTCACTCTTGACTGAATAATTTGATATCTCATTCAATAATGGGGTCTCCTTAAATAGGAGATTACAAGAGTCCTAATCAAGGGGAGTCTCCTTGTTGAATAGGGAGACTTCCAGTTCTATCTTGCTAAGGATAAGATAAGCTAATCCTAATCTGATAAGCTACTAACAAGATAAGATAAGCTAAGCTAATCCTAATCTGATAAGCTATTAACAAGATAAGATAAGAGATAAGAACAATAAGATAAGAACAAGCAAAATGAGCTAATCTAATCTAGATAAGGTTGTTGTTGCCGAACTGGGTAGGATGAGCATCACTGAATCCTTGTTGCTGTTGGCGGTGGGCCCAGGGCCTGTTGCTGCCGGCGGCGATGGTACGTCTTCCCGAGGAAGGCGTCCATAACATTACTCCCCTCCTGGACTACGAGCTTGTCCTCAAGCTCGAAAGCTGGATATGTGGCTTGGAACTCTGCCAATGGGATCCATGTGGCTTCTATTGGTGGTAGATCACACCATTCCACCAAGACTTCAAGGATTCCATGATTGAAACAAGAGCGGGTGACAGTTTTAGGCTGGGGGACCAGTTTGCCATCTTTCAAGGGTGGCAGGGTGGGAACTTGGTCTGGGGGAACACCCGTAAATGGTTTCAGCAAGGAGATGTGGAAGACATCATGAATTCGGCTAGTCTCTGGCAATTCCAGCTGGTAGGCCACACTGCCAATCCGTCGCAGAACCTTGTAGGGCCCATAGAACTTAGGGGCCAGCTTCGGGGCAGCCTTGTGGCGCAAGGAACACTGCTGGTAGGGCTGGAGCTTCAACCAAACAAATTGTCCTGGATCGAACGACAGTTCCCGGTGGTGCTTATCATAGTGGAGCTTCATGCGGAGTTGGGCCTGTTGTAAGCGAATGCGGACGTCGGCGAGGAGGGCGTCGCGGTCCTGTAAGGAGTGATCGATTGCGTCCAAGCGAGTACATCCGGGCTCGTAGGACATCAAGCGGGGAGGATCCCTGCCGTAAACGACGCGAAAGGGAGTCATGCCGACGGAGGAATGGTAGGCTGTGTTGTAGCAGTACTCGGCCCAAGGAAGCCATTCCAACCACCGTCGAGGTTGATCGCCTACAAAACAGCGAAGATACATCTCGATAGTGCGGTTAACCACTTCCGTCTGACCGTCGGTTTGTGGCCGGTAAGCTGATGAGTAGGCCAGGGTGGTGCCGTGTAGTCGAAATAACTCTTTCCAGAAGGCACTAGTGAAGACCGGGTCTCTATCGCTGACGATGGATTCCGGCAACCCATGTAAGCGAAAGATATGTGTAAAGAAGGCGAGGGCAACCGAAGTGGCACTGTACGGGTGTGATAGAGGAATGAAGTGCGCGTATTTAGAGAAGCGGTCGACTACCACAAAGAGAACTGATTTGCCCCCTACCTTGGGAAGTCCCTCAATGAAGTCCATGGAGATGTCGGCCCAGATCTGCGATGGGATGGAAAGGGGCTGAAGGAGGCCTGCTGGGTGTAGGTTTTCCCATTTGTGCTGTTGGCATGTGGAGCAATTCTGGACAAAATCTCGAATAGAAGTCTTCATACCTCGCCAATGGAAATCAGTCCGGACGCGGTGTAGTGTTTTTTGAATGCCCTCATGGGTGGAGTTATGGATGCTGGTGATGATGGTGGGAATCAACGGGCAGTCTGCTGGAAGATGGACTCGTCCCTTATACAGTACCAACCCGTCGTGAAGTGACCAATCGGGGTTGGCCGTGCCGGTCTGGATCTTCTGCAGTAAGAGCGACCATTCCGGGGACTGTGGTGCTGCCTTCTTAATGTCGTCAAACAGAGAGATTTGAGGTTGGGAAATGCTACATAGAACCATCGCGTCTTCTTCTCGCCTAGACAAAGCTTCAGCTGCGCGATTAGAGGATCCCGCCTTATATTCCACCCGGAAGTCAAACCCGAGCAGTTTGCTAACCCAATGCTGCTGAGGGGAAGTGGTGAGATGCTGCTCTAACAGGTATTTGAGGCTGTAATGATCAGTTTTGACGATGAACGACCGTCCCCATAAATACGGCCTCCAGTGCTGGATGGTTCGAGCAAGGCCGATTAGTTTGCACTCATAGGCTGGAAGCTTCAGATGCCGGTCGGCCAATCTGCGGCTGAAGAAAGCGATCGGGTGCCCTTGCTGCTGTAGTACGGCCCCGATACCCACTCTGGAAGCATCGCACTCGACTGTAAATTCGAGGGCGAAATTAGGTAATTGCAGGACAGGGGTTGAAGACAGTGCATTTCGCAGTGACAGAAAAACTTCATCAGTTGCGTCGCCCCACCGGAAGGAGTTTCTCTTCAACAGGTTGGTTAACGGGGCTGCCAACACTCCATAGTTCTGTACAAATTTGCGGTAGTAACCCGTTAAACCGAGGAACCCGCGTAAGGCCTTAGCGGATTGAGGTTTGGGCCATTCTGTTATAGCCTGAATCTTGGAACTATCAACTGTGACACCCTGCCCATGGATGATGTGGCCGAGGTAAAGAACCTGTCGTTCCCCGAAGGAGCACTTGGACCGTTTCAGGAATAAGCTGTGTTGGCGTAGGAGTACGAAAACGGTCCTCAGATGGTGGACATGCTCTACCCATGATTTGCTGTAAACGAGGATATCATCAAAGAAAACTAAAACAAATTTGCGCAGATGGGGCTGGAATACCTCGTTCATTAGTGCCTGAAATGTAGATGGTGCATTGGAGAGTCCGAATGGCATGACTAAAAATTCGAAGTGGCCATGGTGGGTGCGAAAAGCAGTCTTCTTCACGTCACCGGGAGCCATGCGAACTTGGAAATATCCGGACCTGAGGTCCAACTTAGAGAAATACTGGGCACCATGCAACTCGTCCAGCAGTTTGTCCACAACGGGAATAGGGAACTTATCTTTGATCGTCCGGTCATTGAGTTCTCTATAGTCAACACAGAACCTCCATGTTCCATCCTGCTTCGCCACCAACAGAACAGGCGAAGAGAAGGGGGAGTGACTTTTGCGTATGATCCCTTGGTTCAGCATCGTTGTACATTGTTTTTCTATCTCATCCTTCTGCAAGTGAGGGTAGCGATAAGGCCTGACAACGACTGGTGCTGAACCCGCCACCAAAGGAATACGATGGTCGCAAGCTCGGGAAGGGGGAAGGCCCTTCGGTTCCTGGAACAGATCTGAAAACTCGGCGAGAAGTTTTTCCATGGCTGCCGGTTTTGTCTGGAGTGCATGAACCTGCAATGTCTTTTCTTTAACCCTGCAACCGTGCCATGAAACTTGCTTGCCATTCAGGTGGAAGGTCATGGTGAGTGCGCTGAAGTCCCACAAAATCGGGCCTAGGGTAATTAACCATTTGACCCCGAGAACAATATCGAACCCATCCAATGAGAGTACAAATAAATCAACAAGAATTAGTTCAGAATTGACCTGTACTGGGACGTCCTTACAAATCCCTGGACTGTGAACTTTTTCACCATTTGCGACGACTACCTGTAGTTGCGGCCGGAGTTCCATTGGTAGTTTTAACTACAGGGCTGCATGTTCACTTATGAAGTTGTGTGTGCTCCCTGAATCGACGAGAATGCGCACCGGCTGACCTGCGATCTGTGCCTGTAACTGCATGGTCTGAGAGGTTTTAATACCGGTGATCGCATGGAGAGAGATCTCTGGTTCGAATATGACGGGTTCCCCTTCCTCCTCCTCTTGCTCATCTATGAGAAGGCAAAAAAGCCTCTTGCATCTATGTCTTGCCGAGTAGAGGTCATCACAGTTGAAACATTGACCTCTCGCTCGGCGCTCTGCCATTTCTGCCCTGGTCAAGCGCTTGATGGGAGGAGTGACCATGTTACTGCCTGTACTTGTCACTGCTCTAGAGGTGGTGGTCTTGGGGGCACCCACGAGTTCGGTGGACGACCCACATTAAAAATTCCGCAGCTGAGCTGCAGCTTGCACTCAAATGCGCGGGCTAAGTTCATGGCTGTGACCAAATTTGGGGGATTCTGCATCTCGACATCCACTCGCAGGGGTTCTGCTAACCCTGTGAACATATCTACTTGCTGGTCTGGTCGCACGGAGGATGCCCTCGCGAGGAGGGTTTGGAACTGTCGCTAGTATTCAACAACTGTTCCGGTCTGTTTAAGGTTAATTAGCTCGCCCAGTGGGTTGCTGGTCAATGGGGGTCCGAACTGAAGAAGGCAATAGGATTTAAACTGGGGCCAACTGAGCCCGGGTTCTTCTTGCTCTAACCGATAAAACCAAAGCTATGCTTCTTCTGTTAAATGAAAGGCGGCTAGGCTTACCTTGTCCTGGTCATTTGTCCGTTGATTCCGGAAGAACTGCTCGTAGCGATACAGCCAGCCTAGGGGGTCTCCGTTGCCGTTGTACGATGGGAACTCCAGCCTGCTGTACTTGGGGATGATGGCTGCTCCATGGCCGACGGACTGCTGTTCGCCGGAAGACTCCGACAGATCTGGCTGGTGGTCGTTAGCTGCTGTCCCTTCGTCAGAGTTCCTTTCCTTGCTGGAAAGAAACATCTCCATTAGTCGCCGCAGTTCTCGCACTTCACCTTTGATCTCACGAACTTCGGAGTTGGTCTCCACGAGTTGGTGCTCGAGGTCGTGGACCCTGGAAGGTAGCTGCTCCAGATCTCCCATGACGCCTTGCTCTGATACCAAGTTGTTGAGGGCCCGGGAATAGGATCTCGTCACGGGTCGGTCCACAGGGAAAACCTCCTGTTTTCCCTTGTTCCTTCCTGCTCGTGATGAACCTATCTTGGTGCCTTTGGTGATTTGTCCAAGAGATCACCAACTCTCCTAACTCACTCTTGACTGAATAATTTGATATCTCATTCAATAATGGGGTCTCCTTAAATAGGAGATTACAAGAGTCCTAATCAAGGGGAGTCTCCTTGCTGAATAGGGAGACTTCCAGTTCTATCTTGCTAAGGATAAGATAAGCTAATTCTAATCTGATAAGCTACTAACAAGATAAGATAAGCTAAACTAATCCTAATCTGATAAGCTATTAACAAGATAAGATAAGAGATAAGAACAAGCAAAATGAGCTAATCTAATCTAGATAAGGCTGCTGTTGCCGAACTGGGTAGGATGAGCATCACTGAATCCTTGCTGCTGCTGGCGGTGGGCCCGGGGCCTGTTGCTGCCGGCGGCGATGGTACGTCTTCCCGAGGAAGGCGTCCATAACAGATTACCTCCCACAAGAGCACAATATCCCGAGGTAGACCTTTTGTCATCAACACTCCCAGCCCAATCGACATCCGTATAGACCTCTACCTTCATGTGGTTATTGTTTTTGAACAGTATACCCCTACCCGAGCATCTCTTCAAGTATGCTAATATTCTTTCTACCGCAAGAAGATGTGTGGTTCTAGGAGAATGCATGTACTGGCTGACAACACTAACAACATAAGTAATATCTGGCCGAGTGAGGCAGAGATATAGGAGCTTTCCTACCAATCGCTAGAACATAACCTTGTCTTCAAGAGGCTCCCCACTCTCTGCACTAATCCTGTGGTTCTGTTCAATGGGTGTATCCGCAGGCTTGACACCTAACTTTCTAGTTTCTGCCAGCAGATCTAGGACATAATTCCTCTTAGCGATAAAGATCCCCTGTTTGGATCTAGCAACCTCAATACCCAAAAAATACCGAAGTACACCAAGGTCTTTCACCTCAAATTCTTGATGAAGGAGCTGTTTAAGGGACTCAACCTCATGGCTATCATTCCCTGTCACCACAATATCATCAACATATACTGCAAGTAGTGTCAAGGAGGACTCTACCCTCTTGATGAATAGAGTATGATCTGACTGGGCCTGTACGTAACCGAACTTCACAAGGGCTAGTCTGAATCAATCGAACCAAGCCCTAGGTGACTGCTTCAAACCATACAAAGCCTTGTTGAGCCGGCAGACCTTCTTACCTATTTCTGCATCATAGAATCCAGGAGGCAAACGCATGTAAACCTCTTCCTGCAGGTCTCCATTCAGAAAAGCATTTTTCACGTCCATTTGGTATAAAGGCCAAGTGTGACTTGCTGCAAAGGATAATAAGACTCGAATGGTGGTCATCTTGGCTACCGGGGCAAAGGTCTCCAAGTAATCTATACCATAAGTCTGGGTGAACCCTTTTGTAACTAACCGAGCTTTATACCTCTCAATGGATCCATCTGCATTGTGCTTCACGGTAAATACCCATCTGCAACCAACTGGTTTCTTTCCTTTGGGCATATCAACTAGCTCCCAGGTGTTATTTTTCAACAGGGCATCCATCTCAACCTGCACTGCATCTTTCCATTCCGGGACGGATAGGGCTTCTTGCACTGTTCTTGGAATAGGGACATTGGCAACAGAACTAAGGTAGGACTTGTAGGTAGGAGATAGGCGACCATAGGATAAAAACTGGGAAATACAGTGGGCTGTAGATGTACAATGTCGTTTCCCTTTACGGACGACAATCGGAAGGTCAAGGTCATCTACAGGAGGTGAAATGGCAACAATAGAGGAAGTCTCTGTGGGCCCTGGGACTGTAATACCTGGACTTGCAGCTGCAGATGAGATTGGAGCTGGCCTGGACTGCTGATGACCGGGATCAACCTGCCTGCATCGCCTGTGATAGACCCTCAACTCCTGATCCCTCTAACCACCCTCACCATTGCAGCTCTCATCGCCCAATGGAATAGGTAAAGGAACTGCCCCACTCTCACTGCTCTCCCCCTGAAGAAAAGGACTCAAACCCCCACTCTCACTGCTCTCCCCCTGAGGAGAAACCCGAGGATAATGGGGTATCTCCTCAAAGAAAGTGACATCCACGGAGACAAACTTCCTCCCTGAGATAGGATCATAGCAGCAATAACCCGTTTGAGTTTGTGCATAACCAAGGAAAATGCATTGTAGGCCTTGGGTTCAAACTTGGAGTGATGGGGTCCGAGAAGCTGAACAAAGCAGGTACAACCAAATGTTTTAAGGGGAATAGAAAACAACTCCTCACTTGGGTATAGAAGGGAAAAAGGAGATCTCATATCAATGACCCGAGAAGGAACCCGATTAATAAGATATACTGCCGTGAGGATAGCATCACCCCAGAAGCGAATAGGGACATTGGAGGTAAACATAAGACTTCTAGCCACCTCCAAGATGTGCCTATTCTTCCTTTCTACAACTCCATTCTGCTGAGGTGTATGAGGGCAAGAGCTCTGGTGTATAACCCCTTGATTAAGAAGGTAAGATGCCAATGGTTTAGCAAAGTATTCCTTTGCGTTATCGGATCTAAGAACTTTGATCTTGGCATCAAATTGGGTTAGGATCATTTGGTGAAAGTTTTGGGTCAGGGCAGGAACCTCATCTCGTGAACGCATGAGATAAACCCAAGAAAAACAGGTATGGTCATCAACAAATAACAAGAAATATCTGTACCCACCCATGGAAGGGATGTGATAGGGCCCCCAAACATCAGTATGCACATTATCAAAAAAATTATTACTCCTTTTATTACTCAATGAATAAGACTTTCTACAATGTTTAGCAAACTCACAATTAGACTCAAATAAAGCAGGAAACAGACTCTTTAGAGACCGAAAGGACAAATGACCCAATCGGTTATGCTTTGGCATAACCGGACTCACACTCTGAGAAACAAATGACATCTTCTCTACTGACTCTTCCTGACGAGACCTCTCCCCGAGCAGATAGATCCCATTCGTCTCACGACCAGTCCCAATCACCTTCGTCTCCAAGTCCTGAAAAACACATCGGTCAGGGAAGAAGGTTGTTGAGCAGTTCATATGCTTGGTAATACTACTGACTGAAAGAAGATTAGTATCAAGCTTAGGAACGTGCAAAACAGATGACAGGGAGATAGTATCTGATAACTTGATGTCACCTTTTCCAGAAATAGGAACCAGGGAGCCATCAGCAATAGATACTTTATCCCTACCAGAAGACAAATGGTAAGTGGTAAACAGTGAAGGCAAGCCAGTCATGTGGTCGGATGCACTTGAATCTATTACCCAACAAGGTTCAGTAGTACCTGGAGCTGAGGCATGGTAGGCTGAAGCTCGAGTACCTGAATGTAGGAAGGCAGATGTGGCAGGAGCTGATGGTGATTGCGGTGGCTGAGCTGAATTTCCAACTTCCTTTTCTAACTGTATTAGGGCAGCCCGAACTGCAGCGAATGTCTCTAAAGGTGTTCCTCTTGTGCCAGATGAGGATGCTGAATCAGTGTTCATGACCACATGAGCATTGCCCTTCTTGCTTCTCAACTTTGCTGGAACCAAGTGGGGATGCAGTTTCCAACATGTTTCTTTTGTATGTTTGGGTTTCTTGCAATGTTCACATACCACATCATTTTTGTCTTCCTTCCTCCTGTCCTTCTTTGAGTCACCCCTTTATTTGGGTTTGACAGCTACAAAGGCTGGTGTGAGAGGCTGAGGTTGCATCATAACTTTCCTTCTGGTCTCTTCACTATGTACTAAGGAGTATGCCTGAGAGAGAGTCACACTGTCTCTAGTCAAAATCTGTTGCTGCACAATATCGTACTCTGAATTTAGGCCCGCCAAAAACTCAAACACCCAATTTGTCTCGACCTGCTTTCTATATATTTGTGCATCTTTGGGACTCTCCCACTCAAGAGTCTCTAAGTGATCAATCTCACGCCACAGAGACTGCAAGGTAGAGAAGTATACTGAAATCGGTTTCTCTCATTGTTTAAGGTTTTTCACTTCACATTTCAATTCATATGCTCTGGCAACATTAAGGGGTTGGGGATAAGTTTCTTTCATAACATCCCATTATCTCCTTAGCTATCTTTGCCCACAAGTAATTTCGACTAATATGAGGTTGCATTGAATTACACAGCCATGTCATAACCAAGTAGTTTTCTTGGATCCACTTGGTATACGTAGGGTCTCCCTTGGGGGGTTCTTTCACATCTCCCAAGAGGTATCCTAATTTACCTCTTCCCCCAATAGCCATCACGGCTGATTGGGCCCATTCCAAATAGTTTGATCCATCAAACTTTACGATTGTAATCTGACCACCTGTCTCAGAAACACTACCATAATTGTTCCCAAAACTGCCTTCTGCCTGATTTTTAAACTCCATCTCAGTCAAGTCTCAAAAAACAGCACTTGGACTACCAATCACAATCAAAACAGTGTAGGACCAATCTGTATTCACAGTGTATGTGCACAAAACAGATATAAATCTGATTTGAAACCAACTAGCAAACACAACAGCAACAGTCCGTACAGTTCTCACCCCTTAAGAGAGTTCGAAAACCCCAAAAGGATCTGAAAAATCAGCTTAGAAGCAGGTCTGATATGCTTGGCAGAATTAGGGTTTTAATCAGTCCTTGAAGAAAACATTTCAGTTGCACATTCCAATCAGTACCGTATAGATAGACTTGCAGTAGGGTTAATATGAAACCCTAAAAGCTGATCAATGCTAACAAAACTTGAGGACAGCGCCAGGTAAATAGCAAGGTTCAGTCTAACATTAGGGCTTGCCGCAAGCTTATTAGGGTTTGCCGCAAGATCACTTTCAAACCCTAGAGTAGGAGAAAAGAACCCTAAGGCAGTTCGGCCCAACAGTAGGGTTTGCTGTAAAACCTTAGAGAATAGAAGGGAGAAAACCCTAGAATGGTTCAGCTGCCCTTTCTAGATAGGTCCAACCTATCATCTCTGATAGTACTTCTCTTAGAAAATAAATAACTTACAAGAAAAAAACTGTTCGCTGCTTTCCAAGGTTACCTGAACCCTAGTCTTCTCTGATTCTTCCTGATCACCAACACTCTACAACCGTGACAAGTCTTCAACAGCTGCTAAACCCTTTGGCGATCTCCAAGAATCAGTCCACGAACTCCACTTTCTCAGCTTCCAGCCCTAGGGGATTCTCATGTGGTCGGCTGGACTAGACTCACATGAGAAAGCCTAAGCTTGCTCTGATACCAAGTAGATGTTCAAGACTGCTATCAGCCTTGAACCCTAATAGATTTCAGGTTTGAAAAAGGAGAAAAAGGTAGAGAGAGGAGAAAGAGTAGAGAGAGAGCAGTAGAACACAAGAATTGAAAGGAAGGACAGAATCTGAATGTTCTGCTGCCGCCACTTCTATTTAGTATTTATAGGTTATGCTAGCTACATGAAAGGACAAATCTGCCCTTGGTATTTACATAACACATAAAACAATATAAAACTGAAATATAAATAACAACTGGAATAACAGATTGACAATCAGCTAACCCTAGGATGACTAGGGCACATTCTACCTTACGGACAGAGTGGGACCACAGCTGTGGGGCCCACATCAGTGTTCTCTACAGTCCAGTGCTCTTGAAAGAAGTGAGCTGTAATAATCTTGCTCACGGACTGTTAAACCAAATTCTTTGCAATATTTTGTGTTTAAAAGTTGGGGTCCATTTCTCTCAAACAATCATTCAAATTTAACTCCATATGCCTTTTTTTATATTCACTTTTTTCTTTTTTCCTATCTTTTCCTGGTTAGTATTCACATCCTTCGTACTTCATTGGAAAGAAACCTTCACAATCTGCTGACTCCAAATATTAGGGGGTTGATTTTTCTCAAAGCTACATCTTTTTCATGCATACATCTTTTCCATGAACCTTGAAAATCAACTTTAGTGCAGGTTACACATTATCAAACTTCAATGTTTATTTGCTTGTTTGCTTTGTACAGTTTATAGTATGATGTTTCTGCTCATTTTCATTGGTTTTCTCTGTGCTAATAAAAAAAAGATCCCTGTGCACTGATTCCCTGTTCATTCTATTACCCTTTTATTCTTAGTCTTACTGCTGGAGAACACATGCTAAAATTTGTCCCGTTACAAGCAAGGAGTTCGTTCTTTACCGTTCTTACATCTGCAGTGGAATCATCTTTCAAAACAGTTTGATCTGATTCTCAAGTCTCCAAAAGCCGAACAAAATCTAGGAAGACAAAAAGGATGTCAAGAATGTTCAAGAGGTTTTTCTATCTCAACTGTATGTAGAGATGATATGACCAGTTGAACGGCTTCTTGTATTGGACGACCCTGTAGTTGGTATTTAAAGCTCCTGTTTCATGTCAGCTCTATATGCACGACACTTTTCACAAGTGGTACTAGATTTTGATATGAAAAATTGCCTAAAAAGTTGTTTGTTTTGGGAATTTGCAAGTTAACTTCCATGCTGAAAGTGTGAAACTATTTCTCAATTTAGATGCCTGCTGTTTTGCATTTGGCAAGCACTTTCCCTGGCCTTGGTTACTGGGGCCGGGCGCCTCATCCTAATCCCAATTCTCGTGCATGTTTTGGTGCTTGCCTTTCTGTTTTGATGATGAACGAGAGGCGAGAGCGACACTTGGCAAGGTACTGGCCTACTGGATGGGTCGACTATGGGCTCCAAACTTTCAACAGCTACAACTTAACAAGGTTTATGCTTCAATATGATTGGGTGGTTGAGTGAGAAAGAGATGGGGGGTTGGGGGTTCTATGGCCCCATGTCCCTAGTTGAGTAGGTCACTCCATATCACTCTCAAACTTGAGGTTTGGGATCGTAACTTGGAGTTTCACCGTGGTATGGCCATATGGGTCTCAAGTTCACTCTGCCCATTCCTCAATTCCTGTGTCCCTATTTAAATCTGACCCCAAAAATATCAAGTGCACCAGTGCAAAGGAAATTGCAAAGCAAACAATCTGGCCCCAAGCATAAAAACAACACAGACAGGCTAGAAAGTGGATTTGCTACATGGCACATTTTGTATCGTAGACTTCTATCCATGATCCATTTGCCTTTCCCACCGAGGATCATCTCTGATTTAATGAATTTGATGTTTATTTAGAAGTTAGACCCGGAAGCTAGAAGTAGTTTCTTATGGCCTATCCCATTGTCTGGGGGCTAAGCTCCACTTCTACCATGAGAACCTACCAAGAAGACTATGCCTCCGCTAACAGAAAATTAAATCAACTTCATTCATTATCTGATCGAAAATCCGGTCATGATAATCAGAGTCCACAGTATCCTACAGATAGTTGCCATCAATTGATCTGTCCCATCAGACAGTTTTATGATTATGTACATATCTGTGGTGCATGTCAGGTACACTGAATGTCCTATCGGGCGGGTCGGATGTTTAGAAATCCAGTAACGGAGAAAGCCCAACTCTAATTCTGCCTGTGTTTTTTCGGCCAAACAGCTTTGGGTTCACAACTGATTCAGATGCACTGAATGAAATGGCCACCACCAACCAAGGCCTCAACCTCGAAAGATGAAAATGGGTGGCTTATCATTAAGTAGACGATCTGGTTCGGGTTGGACCGTTAGAGGGGCTTTGGACCAATTACTGTAGCAAGGACACTGGAAACGTATGTTATATATAACGCTTGTCAAGGATAGGAATGGTTATTTCTACCCACCTGGTGCGTACCTGCTCCTACCTTTTCTGATGGGGTGGGTTTTTTGTTTGAAGGATGGGTTTTGGGATTCTATAATTCATACGGGTCTGGATAAGGTACGGTATTATGTTAAATCTGATCCTCCCCGATCGGCATATTATTGAAAAGCATATAAATTTTATGTACTAAATCTTGAATTTAATAATATTTTGAATTTTATATGAAGGATAATTGATAGCTTATATATTTTTAATATACTTTAATCAAATAATTGAAAATTTTGTTGTTTATCTATATTATTTTACTTATTTATTACTTATATATGACAAAATAATAGAAAATTAGATGCAGATTTGAAAATCAATTCACCTTACTCTTGAATACAGAAAAGGTAAGATTAGTGAGGGTTTGAATTCTCAAAATTTGAAGCGAATTCGGGTTGAAAAGTTTAAGGAAGTAAGTAAATTTTAAAATTTACAAAACTCTCTTCGAACCCGCCCCAATAGACCATTACTATCTCTAGTCAAGTAGTCCCAAGTGTCCAACCTCGTAAATCAAAAGGTCGTCCAACCTCGTAAACGTTGTCTCTCAAGTGTGACCAAAACGACAAAACACCATTTCAGTATCATAATTGACGACATCATTGCATCGAGATGTTACTTGCAGCTAACTAAGCTCTACCATGCTTTTATCACTTCCCAACAACCTCTACACCCCCCCAACCCCAACAACCCAAAACCAAAAAGAAAAGAAAAGAAAGCAAAACATCATACATTAATAAATTATCATCTTGCCACAATGGAGAATTGAGGGCCCACATCCAGTTCTCTACTTGTCTATATGATCGGGCACTGAGACTGACCCGAGATCGCACCATCCCGTCATTTGGTTTGATTAGGTTTTTGATTTCCCCTTTTTTTTAATAAATATATTTCTGATAGAGATTTTTATTAATAAATATAATATATAAGAGGAACCCAATATATTAAAGCTAATTCACCCATTTGGATATGGGTCCTGGAGTAGTATTAGTTTTCTGATTTTTTCTCCGGAATGATAATGATGACTTGTTAAACACGGTTTTGTGGTGGTTCATGATTGATCCAACCCCATTGTTGGTGTATTCATCCAATCTGATCATCCGTTCAGAAAACTCCCAGTAGAGGGCTCACCAAGTAAATGCCTGCTATGATACCGCGTTAAGTGGACCCATTTCATTTTCATCTTAGTTTTGCTTGGCATTTGAATCCATAGAGCGGTTACCGGGAACGGATTCATTTTTAGGTTGTTAAGAAATATGTTTGATGTAGTTCAAAGTCATGTTAACAGGAGTATTAAATCATTTTAAGATGATAAAACAATTAGGCTTATATAAGCATCAAATTATCGGTATCTTCGATGCCCAAATTTAGGTATCAATGTGTATCAATATTACTGGTATTTCTGATATATATATATATATATATATATATATATATATATATATATATATATATATATATTTATATTTATAATATGAGCATCCCAAACAGCCAAAGTTTCAAAACTTTGTGTATTAGGGTATCTAAATTGCAAGGTTTAAAGTATTGATACAATATGCTCCATATATATATATATATATATATATATATGTATTTATCATATCTCTTAGGGTCCAGGACACCTGTTTATATATATAACCAAAATTTGAAAAAAAAACTAAAAAAACATAAAAATGCATGGTTTTCGAACCACTGTTGACCCGAATGGTTTAACTGTTCGGCCTGAGAACCATTCAGGCAACTGGTTTTGTTTTACCCCAAACCCAGTCTTTAGCCAAAAATTGTTGAATCAGTCAATGATTCATTGACCTGGGCGGTCAAACCGTCGACCCGTTTAACGATTTTGACTGTTTTTTTATTTTTAATTTTTTTGTCAAAGCGAACTATCCATTCAAACTTAACAATCAAACCGTCGACCCAAAAACCAATAACCAGAATAATTCTATTTTCGAATCATTTTTTAAAACCATAAATACTGATATACCTCTGCGAATACACAAAGGTGTATGATACTTTGAACCATATCTAAGTGTTTCCATGTCCACCGGTGCAATATTTTGATTAATGGGTTTGCTAGTGAACTTATAACAACTAGTTTATAGTGGGTTTTTAATGGTTACTTTGTTATTAAGTTTCTAACAAACAACTATGTATTAAATACCCTAACAGCAGCTATACTTTTCCCAATGTAAAAGGCATTTAGACGGTTTTAGCTTTGTTTTTGTAAGAACTTAATACTTTGTTTAGAGAATTAAGAGAATTTTCTCTTGGATGAATAGAACCCCTATTCTTATCATCTTTCATATAATCCATTTATATTAATAAAGTAATATTCAAAATTCTCTTTTCTATCTCACTTTCTTCTATGCAATTTCGTTCATTTTCCTTTATCACATAGTAAATAAGACTCCTTAAGAAAAGAAAAAGAGAAACTACAATTATCTCATTCCAATATTTTAATACCCAAGAATGGAAAAACCATAATCAAATTATTTCATTTCATGTGGTACCCAAATTAACAAGCGATAGCGATATGCACACATTGATTAAAAATACGTACCTGCCGCCTTGAAAAGCATAAAGAATTGTTTTCTTAGCGTGGCGGTTATGGAAATCTGGTATGTATGCAACTCCAAAAGGATTTTCTTTGCTGTCAAATAAATGAACTTGGTTTACAGATGTTCATCACTTCATCCTAATTAAATTAAGGGGTTGTTTGGCATCATTGTCGTTTCCTAGAGCAATAGTGCCACATCAGTACCGTATAGAAAAAAAGGTGTTACAAGAAATGGGTATTTGTTTGGAACAGTTTTTTTATAAGAAATGGTGTTTTAATTCATGCTTCGAAAATCGGGAAGCCATGGCTTGGAGCAACGTCAAATTTGGCATTTCCTGGAACTACAGCTTGTTGTTGCCAACAAGACAATGATGTGACACTGGAAAATAGGTACCAATGCTGAAAATGTTTCCTAGAATAATGGTACTAAACAGAAAAAATTACTGTTACTCTAGAAAATATCTTATCTTGCCAAACTTATACTAAATTTGCTTTCCAAGAAAAGAGTGCTGGTTTATGAATTATCTTCTGGAGACTGTTGCTAATTACTGTGAGAGCTGTAATAGAACCAATCTTTCTCCATCACCCAAATCATGTTTCAATCTCTTCTTTTGGCTCAATTAATCTTCATGGGTGCAATCCATTCAATGATTGATTCCAACTTCCAACCCCATATAATGAGACAGACATATGGGCGGTTTTCAAGCCTATTTTTAATCCTGTAGCCCCAGATATATCCTTTTTGGCTAAAACTTAAAAGAAAGAGAAAACCTATATATTTCAATCCTTTCATTCCATCCATCCATCTAACAGTTACATAATCACTTCAGTTAAAAACAAAAAAAAAAAGAAAACCTAGACCAGTAGTACAGTAAAATAATGTGAGTTTGTTGACCCAGAATGACCACTCGTACAAAGTAAAGGACATTATAGTAAAAAGCCAACTTGATCTACAATTCTCTTTCTATATCCTTTCCTTCTCAAGAAAAAAAAGAGAAAGATAAATTATGGATGGAAAGTCTGAGGAAAGATGAAAGGTGATATAGATGTAGTAAATTAAAAACCCCAGACAGCCATTCCTTCAGTCTAATCAAGTCCAAAAAAAGGACATGGGTAAATTTGATTTTTTTTTTTTTTTTGCTTGTAACGTAGGGTAAGGTTAATGAATTTGTACCATGACTGTACCCTTAAAAAATCATAGTGTGGACCCCACATGGCATAACTATAAACTATTATTTAATTTTCTTTTTCTTTTTTATTACTTATATTTTTAGGGTAAAGTTTCTGGTCTGGTGTCTATCTAATCTAGTTAGGGTTAACAAAGTAGTCAAGCAATAAAACCTATTAATTTGTATTTACATGGAAGGCAGGCAGGCAGAAAGTAGAAGGGCAGTCCCCACTCTCATGGGATTCAATGGTGTTGTCGTTTTCTGTCAAGCACGGTGGGCTCCACGTGTTATTCCTTTGGAATGTAGCCAACAACCACAAACCTTGTCGTGTTTGCCACGTGTCCAATCACTATCTCATCAATCTCATCTTGGATAATGCTTATGTCACACAGCATGGAAATTAGATATGAAATGACACATACGAGCTTTTGGGTACACTCAACACCATTGCCATCCTTTTAATTTTTTATGGTTTGGTGAGTCTGGGAAATATTCCGGTTTCCGGGGGGGTTTCTACACTTGCTGGTTAGTAGTTGCATCAATTTAGCTAGCTAAGGGGCTCTGAGATAAAAGCTGGTATTTTGCTCTTCCACTCTACTAGTCTAATCTAATCATTTTAAGATAAAAAGAAGTAGGTCCATATATACTTACATGATATGATTAGAGGAACCACAATAATGCTTGACAGACCGGCCCACTGGCTGAACCCTTACCGGTTCAGATTGTCCTAACCCCAAATAATTAACAAAAGTGGGCCGTTCTCCTACCCACTGCTATCGGTTGCGGAGGCCCAACACAAAAAACAACCCATTGCAACCCACTACTTAGAATCTGTAAGAATATCATTATTTATATTGTTTGAATGATTCGAAAGGCTTATAGTATATATGTAACCTATGAAGCTGATATATATATGTATATATATGGAGAGAGAGAGAGAGAGAGAGCGCCTCGGATAACGAGACCAGACTCCAGAGAATGTTATCACGAAGCAGAATAGTTGAGGGCCCAAATCTAGTCTTGGTAACAGGAACTGAATCAAAAACCTTGAGTGAGTAATGGGGTCCTTAGTATGTTGTCAGTGAGAAATTCTGTCTGACATTCACTCATCATCCCTCCACACACCTTTAATTGTAAGCCGCTCTCGCCCAATGACAATCTACCCACATGCCTACCGTAGGCAGAGAGACATGATCTATGGGTATTCCTGCAAGGGATCTTGTCCATCTTAGCTTTTGTCAGTTGAATTTCCATTGGAGTTCTTCCCGTTGCAGTAGAGGAATAACCATATATATTCGATTATGTTACTGGATGTGGGCCCTTGTAGAGAGATGGATAGAGAGAGAGAATTAGGATTTAGGAACCCTCTATTTTCCTTCTTTCATGGAGTTTTTCTCATTCCCTGATCACTTTTTCATTCCTCAAGAAGACAGAGATATGGTGGCCCTTATCGATGCATACATTACAGACGTATGGCTAAGCTAGCCAGACGCTGCCAAAATAATTCTTGACCCAAAACCTGCATTTGACTCACTGGATGCCTGAACGCTGAAGAACCCGTTAAGAATGAAGTTTGTATACATGCAGTATCTATCTATCTCACTATCTGCTGAGCAACCACCATGCACCCATCCAGCCCATTTGGCCTGTTTGGTTTGACATTTATATTTGGGCTGTTTGACATGGATGAGATTGGCCGGTCCGTGTCTGGACGTAGTTGGGGAGAGGAACCATAATCATCCCTACTCCCTACTCCCTACATGTAGTGGTGTCTTTGGCTATAACTTGGCACAGAAAAAAGATCTCATGATCCCAAGGAAAATTAGCAACTATTTAAAAGGCTAAGTCATCTATGAGCACAACTAGTATTGGCCAGTCGAGATATCCTTTGTTTTGATTGAGTGATACTGATATGGGCCATCAAAGCCCCCCCTCCGGCCTCCCTCCCCCTAGAGTCTAGAGAGAGAGAGAGATGAGACCAACAACATGTATGTGTTGTCCAAACTCTAAAAGTAAACTCCACTCACAAGGCAGTTGGGTCCCATATAATTATCAATAATTATCTTTCACGACCCACTTTTTAGGGTTTATTCTTAAATTTGTTGGCAAATACAAAAAGACCCCATGGAAGAGAAATCCAATTTGTTTTACAGGACAAAAACAAAACCATGGTCTATTGGTTCTTTGCCAGAGAGAGAGAGAGAGAGGATTTGTGTAGCGTGTCTACAGCATAGAATGAATGGGTGGATGAATCACGTTATTGAAAAAAAGGAAGGGAAGGATGTAGTACCTAATCCCCACTTGAGACGTCGATGGTGAGAGACCCTAGAAAAGCTGAATTGCCGCATAAGGGGAGACATAGGGTGGGGCCCACATGGAATGTGGGGTAATTCATCCATGCAGTGATCAGTGATGGTTGTCATGTCATATCATGGGAAAGCATCGGATGTATAATTGTAGCTGACATGCAGGATATATAACTTTAAGTATTTAATGTCCATAAAGAGAGTGGGAGAGATAAAGCTCTGTTCCTCTTGTTTGGGTTTGGCCCCATGTGAGAGTGTCTTGGATGATTAAATATCGACCATTGGATGCGAAGCTCTTGTATCTGAAGTCGACAATCCAATGGTGAATGCATGGGGTTCGCCATGGTTCACGACTCACATAGCTATCCCTCCGTTAAATAAATTAATAATTTTCAATTTAAGCTTATATAATTATGCTTAGAGCTTTATTTATTTGTTTATTTTTATGAGAGAGATTCGGCGGGAAAAGAATCTCAAGGAGGAGGACTGGAGGAGGAGGAGCCGAGGAAGAGGAGGAGGCGAAGGAAAGAGAAAGCGGCTGACAGCGACAGAGCGAGTGGGGGAGGGGAGGGAGGAGGGAGCCCGGGCATCGAGGGAAATCGCTCCTTCTCTTCTTAAACCTCTGAGCTCAGCGTTGACGGCGACTTCCTGCCCGACTGACCGGCATGAGTAGCCAGGGGTTGCGCTCTCTTCCGTCGTTTTCGGCTGCCCGGCCCATATTGAAAAAAGTCGGTGCAGTCACCGCCATATCGTGCCGGTCTTCTTAACCTCTGAACGCGTCTCGCGTTCCGGACGGCACGCGCGGTCAGGTACGTTGGTAGGACATGAGCCTGCTGCGGTGGGGCTGGGGGGTCGACTCACTTCCCCCACGGCCAAACGGAAACAAAATAAATAAATAAAATAAAAAGGAAATGTGTAAACAAATCCAATGTTTTAGAAACAGAAACCGTTGCATGGTTGCAGCTCAGCAGCTCCTGTCTACGTTCGATCCACCATTTGTGAACAAACATCATTTTTATCCTTTTCCTCCTTTTCCTTTAACCTGAAAATTTTCATTTCCCTTAGACCCACTACGTGTTTGTGTACGAGAGAGAGAGAGAGAGAGAGAGAGAGAGAGAGAGAGAGAGAGATTTCCTGTTTATGATGGGTTTCAGTTTCTGTCGCTAATGGCCAATTGTTTCTTTTCTTTTCATCTCTTGGGGTGACTAACACATGTAATGTAGTACTGTGTCACTTGAAAACAGATAAAAGATGGAGCCTTTGACGTTTTAATACTGAGCTTGCATTAGTGGGCAATGTATTATTCCTAAATACCCTCATCAGAATATATGTATAATATCTCCTGTTTTAGAATCTGGCTCCAAATTACGATGTAATACGCCTCAACCACCATTTAAGACTGATGAAAGGTTGTCTTGTGGACTAACGAGTGTAACTTTTAAGTTTAATGCTATATTTTCTCAGAAAATAAGATGAATGGTGATCTAGTGAACACCTTCTCATTTAAGTAAACCATGAACACCCTACCGTGTTCATCACTTATTGGCTAAAAATTTGAAGAACTCACTGTTTTTCGCAATTATTTTGGCTGTCTGAATTTTAATAGAACTGTCTCTCACTGGATCACCATTACCACTGCTAATAAAATTGTCTCTAATCAGTAATCACAGGTGCCTAGAAGTTTCTGTTTTGGCTATTGAAAATGGGTTCCACTTCCACACATGTGAGGAATTTAAACCCCACATCAGACCTCTAATATCACATCGATCCAGGAGGGACTCCTTACCAACTACAACTTCCTTTCGGTAGGGTAGCTCCCTACTGTGTACATGTTCCACAAAGCGTTCATGCGTATCATGTACACATATTGAGAGGGTTACATCAATTGGTCAATTACACTTTGTTCTATATCTTTGTCTTAGTAGGAAAGCTATAGGCCTAGTGCAGACCTACCTCACATCCCTCTGGGTCTCAGCCCAAGTCCAGCACCGTGGTCCTACTAGCTACTCCTGCCACCTTCAACATCATGGGGTACAAGTCAACACAGACATGCTCAAATTAATGGACGTTTAGACACAAACAGAGATTAAAGAAACGATTTTTATTGTGGTTACTGGTTATCCTTTGCATTTGAAAGAACAAGTTCACCATTTAAAAAAATGGGCCTATATATATTATTCCTCTGGTTTATTAAACATGGTTTTTCTTGAAGAGAAACTCACTCACAGAATCCCTTGGCAGAGCACCAAATGAACCCATTTCGGTGACTGCATGCATGGTGGGTTCATCAAATTTAATGCAGAGGAAAACTTAAATGAAATGAACCCATTTGAGGTAATTAATACAGTTCAAACATGTTAATGTCTTCTGCATCCTTACAGCCCCAATTCATCCACAATTCCGTGTTGATTTATTTAATGAACTGACCAAACCATGTTAATTTCTCTCTTGCTTCCTCAAAACAAAAGGCATAGGTAAAAGGTTTAAGCCATGCTAGATTTTATCTCGATTTGGCAATATTCATCGCATGCAGCTCTTTTCTTTGTTTGAGACCATATTCCTTAGAGCCCAAGTAAGAAGACCTGATGCCAACCAATATGTGGCACGTGTGAGCAAGCATGTGAGCCTAGACTCGCTGGTAAAAAAACCACACGTGTGAATTGTGATCAATTAATTAGCTTAAGCTCAAAGCCTCAAAGGGGTACCCATATATATAAATATATATATAGCACACCAGACCACACGGGAGCAATCATCTTGCTGGGTGTGTGGGGAAGGCTAAATTCAAGCCATAAGTTTCGGGCAGTGCCTTTCTACTCGATCGGGACATCAACTTTACACGTATTTCCACGTGACAAGCCCTCTCCTTGAACTCGTAATCATTGTTTTTGAGCGAGAATCTTCAGGAAGGAGCACAAACCCCTTTATAAAATTCATTTGTTTTTTTTTTCTCTCTCTAATGTTGTATTAAATAATGAAACCCTAATTAACTTATTCTCCCCACTTCCAACAAAGTAACTTAATTATATTATCAATAAAAAAAAAACAATTAAACCAATCGTTTTCAGATGAAGTGAAAATGAAACATCACTTGGATTTGAAACCAGAAGAAGAATCATTCCTTCCCAACACAAATATGGAGAAGACGACCAATACATCCAACCACAAGAGAATCATCCATGACCCATCTTCTTTCAATTGTCTTATATATTTATATCTTATATTTAGCAAAAGAAAAATCCTTGTTTTTTCTTCAATTGAAGAATTGAAAGAGGGGAAGAAAGTGATTTAATGATTAATTTGTTTATATTTCTTGTGACTGTCATTGAAATCATGAGGATAATAATGTAGTCCTATCAATGGTGGTTTTATATAAGAAATTAAAAAAAGGATCGATCATGATCAGAAGGATAGGTTGGGAATGGCCGGAAAATAAAGATATCATCTTATTTTAATTAACTATCGCTTACTTCCACAGTTCCACGCTAGATAAACCGCTTACAGCCAAACTCCAAAACCACTTTTTTGGGACAGAAAAAGTGGTTTCTTTCTTCTTATCAAGTTACATCTATATTAAAGCTCCCAATCTACAATCCCTCTAATTCTTTTACACCCACGAAAACCGTCCAACAAAAACCAAAACCATCTAACTGGACTCTTCGCACTTCCAAAGGCAAGTGAGTGAGTACTCCTGTTTCCAACCTCTTCTTCTCATGTCTCTTACATATGTTCAAGCACCACAAACCCTACTTTCTTCTTCATAGCTTTTTCACGCTCTAAAGACTCACAGATCTTTGCTTTTCTTTGTTTTGGGTTTGCAGTAGAATTGCGAAAAAGAAAAAGATGATTCAAGAGCTGTTAGGAGGTGGTGCAGGACTAGTAGGAGGAGAGAGGAAAATCTCCATTGGTGGTGGAATTTTAGAAGGGTCACCATCTTCTTCTCCTTCTCCATCCCCTTGTTCTTCTTCTACGACAAGAACAGCAACAACAACTACAACTGCTACCACGACCACAACGTCATCAGCTTCTTCAGAGCACCAAAATCTGAGGTGCCCAAGATGTGATTCTTCAAACACCAAGTTCTGTTACTACAACAACTACAACCTCACTCAACCTCGCCACTTCTGTAAGACCTGCCGGCGATACTGGACCAAAGGCGGCGCCCTCCGCAACGTACCCATCGGGGGTGGCTGCCGGAAGAGCAAGAACACAAGCGCGTCGACGGCTTCAGCTGCAAAATCAAGCACGGGAAAGGTCAAAACTGCATCAGACATCATCAAATCGAACCTTGGAAGTGGGTTTGATCACGAGCCACCCTCCAACCCAATCTTATGGGCTTCTCAGCAGAATTCTCAACTGCTAGCCTTACTGAGAGCTACCCAAAACCCTAATCCTAACCCTAATCCCATATGCAATTCTGTTACCGTCAAGGATGAGGGGGGTATTATTGGATCTCACATGACGTGCGAGCCACCAGTAGCAGGTGCAGTAAATGCACGAACCCTGAGCTTAGATCCTCTGAGTCAGGTTCCAATTGGACTGTGCAGTTCATTTTGGAGAAACAATCAACATCAACTGCAACATCACCACCACCACCACCAACCCCATCAGCAGCAGCACACCTTATTACTGGGTGAAGTTCAGAATGCAGGGTTTCAGGAGCTTTATCAAAGGCTCAGACAATCTGTGAATTACTACGATACTTCCGCAACAGTACTCAGCAATGTGGGTTCAACCTCGTCGTCTTCTTCGTCTATCATGGAACCAGCTCCCGTTGCTGGAGGTGAATTGGGTTATTGGAATCCCACATTTTCATGGTCCGATCTACCTACGACCAATGGTGCATTTCCTTAAGTATCTCTTCCTTTTTATTTTTCTTAGTAAGTTAATGTCCTTCTTCCATTGCTGTGCTTGTTTGGGGATATGGTATATGAATATGGCTGTAGTATCAGTATGTTCTTTCGCTTTCCTTTGGACTTCTTTTTTAAACTTTTAGTGTTTTCGTGTGTGTTTTAAAGTGTGGTCACTCTGAAGTAGTGTACGAAGAAGCAGAAAAGAAGAAAATGGGGGGAAAAATGGAAAGAATGCTAAGTGTTTCTGAGTGTTTTTCATTTATATGAAGAAACCCCATTTTGAACTTTATATTTGCATGTCCACATAAACTATCATTTTTTCCCCGCTTATAAAAAGCATTTGCTTGCCGTAGTTCTCCTTTTAATTCTTTTTTCGCGAGTAAATATTACTTAAGCTAGATTGGAGGAACAAAGGAATATTAAGTGCTTGTGTTGTTATTTTTGTAAATTTCTTCTTTCTGGGCTTTAGTTACAATATGTGAAAACGATAAGAAAACCATACGTAACAGAAGAAAGAGTTTTCTTGGTTCACTCAGGCTTCTACTACTTCTAGGGTTTCTTTTGCATCAATGACGAGGTTATAGTGGTGGCGGTGATGTTGGATATTACATGGAGATTCCTCCTTTGTTATGTTGTGTAAAAATGGCGAGTGAAGGGATAAAGCAGCCTTGGCAAAGTGCTGCCAGAAACAGCAATTTGATTCGATTCTTACAGTTGGAAGGGTTCGTTGCAGCTTTATTTTAAGAGGGGTTGTATCTGTTATTGCCTACCTCCCTTTGATATTTGCTGCAGACATATTCTCTGCTTCAGTACTGTAGCAATACATATCTATGTCTTGGGGTTTAATAGCGAGAGGTATGCTTTTAATAAGCTCGAATGTCAATGAACACACCTCTGCTCTACCTAAACTCTATCTCCCTCTAAATTATTGAACGTGTAACAAAATAATGGAGATCAGTAACTATGAGTACTGCAGGTAAAATGCCACAAGCCTGGCCAAGATTTCTGAACGACACAAAATTTAAAAAGGAGAGAGAGAGAGCTTTTGAACTTGAAATTTTACCGGTAGTAGATCTTTGGAGCCCATCTAAAGCAAAATCATTTCCTTGGAGTTTTTAAATCATAAATTTACTATCACATGTATCATGTAAGGATTTGTAACAGGGAATGAACTCAATCTTAATCGTTATTGACATTCTGACAGTAAAGCCATTTTTAAAATGATTCAGCTCTGCATTCAAATGCTAATCACAAGTATAAACTAATATCCATGCATGCATGGGGCTTCCAAATGTCCTCTTAATTTATACAACGTTAATTGTTATATTATAACCCTAACTGTACTCCACATGAAACTGGCTTTTCAAGTGAAAAGATGAAGAGAAGTTGGTGATAAATGTGCATAAAAACCCTAACATCAAAGAGTGCAGATTGAATATGAATTTAAACCAATGTATAGATTCAGGTATCGAAATTAAAGTTGAAAAGACATGCTAATTTTCTTCTGAGATGTGAATCAATTATATTTCTATATGCTTTGTCCAAGCATGAAAATTACTATCAACTATATTAATTAGAGGCACTGATATGCTATATATGTGGAATAAACAAGATAGAACTATATATCAATTCAGAACCAAGGCTCTCTATGTACCATGGTAGATGGCGATTAAGAGCCTTGTATTTGGCATCAGCACAAATGCATTTTCTATAGCTAGAAAAAGATTCCTTCCTTGTAACACTAAGTATCATGCCTGTGATTGTTATTTATTCGTATATATCTAATTCAATCTACGTCCGTCCAAGTTGTCAGAGCGACAGGATGGTAGAATCTTTAGAGAAATGTGAGCCACAATAAGTGATACGCACTTTATACTAGCAAATTTCGAGCAACAAGAATGTGCAATATTATTGAATGAATTCGCCTACTTGATTTGACCGTGTACACAAGATTAATTGCCTAGTTTAGATATTGAAAGCTACCAATAACCATTAAAAACTCTATCGCATAAGGTAGAGAATATGTATGTGTGGCGTTAGGTATAATTAAGTAATTTTCCATATTATATGTTTTTTTTTTCTGCACTTTTTTAAGCATTTGGGCTGTGTTTGGTTTGATACAAAATTCCTTTACAACTTCACCATTGATCTTGGACGGAGTTTAGTTTCATCCCCTAAAAGAACCTGGTGTGGGCCAAACAAGTCATAGTTAGATTAATGCTTAAACGTTCCAAGCTTTTTTATTAAAATATTGTGAAAATTATGGAACTTGGTAACATTGCCACATCTCGGGAAGAGTTAAGTTTCTTCGTCATTTATTTTGTAATTGATAGATAAATAATCAATTTCAGATTGTTATATACATTATTCTAAATCGCCATATAAATCTAGCTCTGAACAAATAAATATAGAAGTATTCGCATTTAACAATTTCCAAAAGTTTAATGTTATTTTATTTTTTAAATTAATGTGAAGTTAGGTCTCAGCTGTGAAGACGCCCTATGCATGCTGCTTTGTATTAGTTTGCAATTTTCTAGGAATTTAATGTATTGAGGCATTGGTTATAAATTCAAACCTTGTATTCATATAGATAAAGATTTTAAGTTTGGCTAAAACAACATTAAGATTTCTTTCTCAAAACATGAATTGGTTACAATTCAAGAGAAGTTTGTGTACATGTATTCATGCGTGTGCGACTGTGCGTGAGAGAGAGAGAGAGATCACTAATGATGGTAAATGAGAGTTTAAGAAAGGCCCTAGAGACAGATGACAAAAAATAACACATTTTAACAACCAAGGAGTCACTACTAGTTGTGTATATTCCTTTTAAGCTAACTATCGAACTGGTCCTAGTTAGTTGCCAAAATGTGTCCAATTTTTGTTAAGAATTGTATTTAAATAATAGTAATGAAATAGTACTAATCAACATGTAGGATAATGGTGGTAGGACCGGAAAAAACCTGATCGGTTCCGTTTTACCCAAAAACCGCTTTTTGGTAAAAAATTATTGATTTGATCAGCAAACCACTGACCCATGTGGTCAAACCATCGAACTGTTCAACCCTGAAATGGTTTTTTGTGTTTTTATTTTTTTTTTCAGAGTGGGCCATCCATTTGGCCGGACGGTCGGACCATTCGACCCAAGAGCCGGACCCAGATCCGGTCCCGTTTTAAAAACCTTGATGTAGGAGTTAATCAGAAAAAGGCATATCTTTTGAGGAGTGAAAATATATGAAAAATAAATGTATTTGTTTATTTATGTTTGGTATTTTTGATATTTTCTTGTACTTTTATGTGTACTTAGAGTAAATGACTCGGCCGAGTCACTGATCGATCAAGTACTTGATTAAAGCATCTTGGCAAGTGAGTCGAGTAATGGGGTTTTCAATCACTGATGTATTTGGGCATTGGCAGTCGTGGGTGGTCGAACAGAAAGTCTAATTGATACTCTACTTGAATAGAAATGAAATGTGATTGGAGCAATTAAACATGGTTAGATTCTATTTCTTTTCTGTGGTTTCCGTACCTCCACTTTGCTTGCAGCTTTCTTTAACTACATCATCAATTACAATGGCCTCTTCTCTTTTCATCCTTCTTACGCAAAACTTATGACTATATATATATATATACACTAGCTGCCAACCTAGCTAGCAGCAACCTCCCCCCTTCTCCATTCCTCCATCCATATTACCGGCTTATTAGAATGTTATATATATATATATCTTGGACTTCCTCAAACATC
The DNA here is from genome assembly GCF_055504915.1 of Nelumbo nucifera. Taxonomy (NCBI): domain Eukaryota; kingdom Viridiplantae; phylum Streptophyta; class Magnoliopsida; order Proteales; family Nelumbonaceae; genus Nelumbo; species Nelumbo nucifera. The sequence continues at coordinate 24,493,602 of NC_142653.1, forward strand.
TTCTTTATGGGACTTACTAACACATTAATTTCTTTGTTACTTAACAAATATTGCGTCTTTTAATTAAAAATCGATATTGTTTCTCATTTTATTTGCAATAGAATTTTAGCACCTTTCCAGGTTACTTAGGCTCAGTTTAGAATGAGTACAAATATAAATTTGTGAAGTGTAAAACCTTGTATTTTGTATGTATTAACACTTTTTACTCTTTCCAAATTGAGCATGCAGCCTATTTTCAACCATTTGATCTTTCTATGCAAGTTCTTTTGATCACAAAATCATGAAAACATGCTAATTGTTGTTATATAGTTAATATCGTATCTGGGACCCATTAATTAATTGATGCACGGATCTAAGCTTAGAGGTAAAAGATCTACAACAACTAACATACCAATCATATAAATGGCAGAACTATGAAAAACCTGGGCAAGAAGGCTGTAAATCGTCTGTTGGAGATATTAGGAAAAATAATTCGGTTTATACAATAAAACTATTAAAAAGTAAGTAAATTTACACCTAATTAATATCAAAAATCAAAAGAAGTGCACACCAGAAACATTACCTTCTTTTGTTTTCTTTTATACAGCTGTTGTAGCCCTGCATCTTGTGTGACATGAATGAGAGAGTGCATGCAGCACAACGAGACCCCAAGATAAGAAACCACTGTTGTTTCTCTTCTCCATTGAAATTGGAGTTGAACCATTGAAGAGCAAGACTTTTGTAATAGCAGACAAATTAACCACTGTCTTTTGAGTTAACAGGAGTCTGTTTTTCGTTTCTTTCTTTTTTTTTTTTCTTTTTTTGGCCTTTCTCTGTTCTATTTTTTTTTTTTTTTTTAATTTGTTCTTCTTCCTTGGTAGAAGTTTGAGTGTTCAACAATGTCAACTGTTCTCGTTTCTGCATTGAATGCTATGAACGACCAGCTGCTGTTACAGAAAACTGTAACAGAAACAGGACAATATACCCTGCCACAAGAACTGAAAATCTGGGATGTCCATGAATAACGATAAAGGCCTAGTTAACAACTCAAGCTCTGTTCTTCGAGATGGAGCGGTGGCAGAGACAAATCATGTACAATAAGTAACAGAATGGCGTATTCCTGTTTCTGAACACGGGACAAAGTAGTCCTCCAAGTATAAAAATGTCTACCAACTCCACGACAATTTGCCAAAGATGTGGGCAAATCCTGACCACCCATCTTTACAAAATTAACCTCATTGCTTGCGTGTAATAACAAAAAATGTCCTGTATAGTGTACAAAATCTCTACTTTATGCTATGTACAGTTTCCATATATATATGTCCATGCATGTCTGGAAGTAAGCTCTGTCGTCCATTTCGTAGATTGCAATTTTCCCAAACAGTACTCAAGTAATTTCCACCTCCACGTACAAATAAAATAAAAAAAAAAAAGAAACAGACAAGACAACGATGCCAGACAGAAATATCTCTACGTACCCGTTTTACATCTTAATAAACAGTTGCAGGCTTGCAGGTTGCAGCCTAATAAGATGACTATACTTTGGGCTGCTGGATTGTGTACGGCGTAGGGTGCACTGTTCAGGTGGGAAATTTTGGTGTACAACTTAGTTTCAATGACGAAAAATACGATAAAAATTCGGTCAAACATATTCCATATTTGTATAAAGATTGGTCAAGCATCAACAATATATATGAAGTGCATGTATAAAAAAGTTTAGCATTAAGTGTATGTATTAATACATGCATATTTATAAAAAAAGTTTAGCATTAAATGTATGTATTGGTCATGCATATTTATATGATTTTTTTTATGAAAAGCTTCCATAATTTGTCTTGGACTTTTTCCTTCTCTAGGAATGTTAAGCATAGTTTTCACTCTTTTGTCTCCACTCTTTCCTTTTTTTCTTTTTTTTTACGTTGTTTTTTCATATCTATCACAAGTCGGAACCATGTAGCAACAGCAAGGCTGGAGTTACGCAGATGGATCAAATAAAATGCACTTAAGATCCAAATATAATACGTTATTCGTTAATAATGGATTCAAATTTTTTTTTTCTTAAGACTCAAGGCAACTTGGATTCAAAATTAATCTTACCCATCGGATTTTCGTTGAATTTGGATCAATCATCAAACGCCAAAATTTATTGGAATATTATATGTGATCATATAAAATGAATAAATAGCCACTTTTTTTTTTATTTTTTTGGTATTGCATAGTTTGCAGTTCCCAGCACCTCTTTTGGAATTGGAGTGACACCAAGGATCGAGGGACCATTTCAATTCCTGGGTATGGAGGCAAATTGACATCACTTTTTTTTTTTTAAGTAAAAAAAATGACATCTTGTATTGAATAAAATGACTAGAAAATAACTTCTATAGATTTGAAGACATGCCTCTATAGTATAGCCAACATATAACGTTTAAATCATTCTTGGTGTTACGTAATAATTTTGTGTTAGCTGCTCACTTGTTTAATTCAAATATTATTGAATCAGATCATATCAGACAGCATTGGCCATTGGAATGGCTCCATGATCCATTTGCAGCCATAAGTAACAAGACCTGCACACTCGGTACTTTCACCAAATATATTCTTTAAATCCATATTAATAGACGATGCTCCATTATAAATTGTATAAACATTTCTTCATTTTACAAAATTTTCACTTCAAGAAAATTACATGGTTCATGGTTGTTGGTATGTGTTTTAAATAGCATCTTACAGTAACCAAATTGGGCAGAGAGAGAGAGAGAGAAAGTGACACATCAAATTAGTGAATTTTCATTCCTCCACTAGATTTACAAAGCCAAACTGCCCACAACATCAGCTGTGTGAGATCTGCAAACAAGATATATATGAATTTACCAAAGCTTTTGATATGAGAATCAATGAAAGTCCTGCCACCACAACATGCTCTTCCCCCATATTTCCCAGCGAAGAGACACATGGTACAACTTCTCTCCTGTTTAAGGTTAACATATTTGCACTAACACTTAACTGAACACCCCCTCCAAAAAAACAAAGATGAATAAAAAAGCACGGAAAGAATTTAATCTTTCTACAAAAAAGAATTAATTGAGCAAACTGATTTCATCTGATAATACAAGTTGAGTGATAATGGACCCCACTTCATCACTACAGTTGTTCAGTAGCCGGTCTTTCACCGGGGAACATCCTCGGCATAATACATGTAGAGGCTATTAGCAGCAGCACATGCAATAACATTAGAGGTTGGATGCCATGCTAAGTGGAGCAACTTGGCTGAGAAATCATACACTCCCCCATTTGCATCTGCATTCAAATTCTCAGCTCCTGAGAGGATACAATGTATGGGAGGATATGTCAAATTACTGGGTGTGGGAAACATATATCAGAATGCGGTAAAGAATAACAAAATATAAGCCACATAAGGGTAGTTAATCAATCCCTAAAAATGGCCACAGGGGTTATAGCCATGGTCCTAGACACGTGGCATTGTTGAACCAGGAGCTATGAAAATATTAATAACTTTGTTCTAGTCATCAAAAATAACTAAATCTGGGTCTAGCTGGTCCACATCCCTATTGACCATTTTTTTATTTCCAAGCAGGATTCAAGATTTTTATTTTGTGGATGGAAACAAATGTATGAGCTAACCACCCAATGGATTTTTCCTCGCAATTGCATAGGAATAGAATCGGCCATTTTGACAAACCCAACCTAGAAATTGCCAAATAATAATGAATATCAAAAAATGTTAAGATCCTTTTTGGATCAGCATCCAAAAATATTAAGATCCCGTAGTAGCAATCAGCAACTAGAACAAATTTCTGGCATATAACTAGGTAGGATGCCTTGTCTTCATGTATACCCATAAAAAGATGAAGTCATCCTTATGGTCCAACAAACTAATACCTTATATTTTACAAGGTCATATTTTCTCTACGTGTGGCATAACTATACAGAGTTTCTCCGCCATTTGATGCACCCAACCTAATGACCTATATTGACCGACTGTAAAAGATTAAAAGTAAAGATCTATATCCTTTTCATTTGCATTCAAAAGTAAAAACCTATGCAATTCACATTCATTTGATGGGTTCCACGTACAGAATTCATATAAAAAATCTGAAGATGAGTATTTAGTATGATCTGGTTGGGTCACCCTTAGAGAAGATCTACTAGATTGATGAAATAATGAGCTCCATCACATGGCATGAATGGCAGACATTTTTATCAGTGTTTTAAGACTCGGACCAGATGCAAAAATGGAATGCTTACCAGGTCATGGGTCAAATGGTTTGACTGCCAGTCCAAATGGTTTGATTGTGAGTTGCATAAAAAACATAGAATAATAGATTTTGTAAGTGGCGGTTAGATGGCCAAAGTGTCGTTTTTTTATATAAATGACCAGGGTTCAAATCCTTTAACTTGCATTTTTTCAGAATATACATGTATTTAGTTTTTTTTTATAATTGAAAAGAGATTTATTAATGATATATCAGAAATGTTACAAGCACCCCAAGTTTAGAAAAGATCTAAATGATTGGGAGATTGAGCCTTTTGGACAGCTACTTCAGAAATTGTACAGCAAGCAAATCGATTTTAATTCAAAGGACAGAAGGGTGTGGTCTTCACCCAAGAGGATGAGCAGGATGTCCCTTGGCACATAATCTGAAGTAAGTTTATCCCTTCAAAGGTGGCTTTCTTTGTTTGGTCTTCCGATCTGAACAAGATTCTTGCAAAAACAACCTGACCAGGAGGGGAATGGCTATTGACTCACCTGTTTGTGTGTTGTGTAATGGAATAGAAGAATCAGCTGACCACCTGTTGCTGCATTGCAGTTTTACATACAACCAGTGTTTTAAAAGGCGTGGGAGGTGTATGCCGCCTCCAGGCGAGGTGCCCCCAAAATGCCCTGAGGCGTATGCCAGAGGCGCTGACACCTCTGAGGCGTGCTCGACAAAACCCCCCCTTCAACTAGTGTTATGCATCTTCATTCTTCTTAATATAAAAGACTATTAAAAACAAAGAAAAATGAGATCTTCCTTCCTTTTCTTTCTCCTCCCCTTCCTCCTCCTTTCCTTCTCATCCCCCTCCTCTTAAGGAGGCTTTGGGAGGCTTATGCCTCTTATGTTCTGAACTACGCCTCACGCCTCCGCATTTTAAAACATTGCATACAACATATGGGTGAAAATCCTTAGAATTTTTCCATAAAAAGTTGCTGCCCTGCATCAATGGAAGCTTTTGTAAAAGGCTGGTGTACTCATGGTCTGAGTAAGAGAGGGAAAGCTCTATGGAAAATGGTCCCAGGAGCAGTTTTCTGGTCAATTTGGCAGGAAAGAAACTCAAGGCTCTTTCGAAGTAAAGGCTGTCAAGAAGAGGAAGTGTGGCAAAAAAATAATTGGGAAACTCCTACCCTGGTCATCTGCACATCCGTCGAGAAATAGTGTCCCCCGCCCTTAGTTCTCTCTTTCATTTTGAAAACCTTTTTGTAATGACAAATGGGATAGTGGTCTAATGTTTGTTTTGCATTCCCCAATGTATAGCCTCTGGTTGTACATGGGTATTTTTCTCTTTTTCTTAATGAATCAATACTTTACCACTTCTCAAAAAAAAAAAAAAATAGTATATGTATTAAAAGAAGCAACAGTAAGCACTGAAAACAAGATGGGTTGTTGGTTTAATGCTGATGCACGTAATTAGGAGAACCCGGGTTTGAATCTTTTTACCACCATTTTAAAATAACATTTTAGTGGCCCAGGTGGGTTGTGAAAACCGGCTAGGTCATTGAAACCCGGCTGGTTTTCAACGATTCTACTGGGTTTTGACTGGTTCTACTGGTTTTTCAGAAAAATGAAAACCAGGGTTCTAAAAGGAATCCCTTCCTGTTACCGAGTTGACCGGCCTAACCGTCCAGTCTGCTCCAAGTCTTAAAACACTGATTTTTAAACCCTTTATAGCCCATATTGGGTCTATAAGTGAGTGATGCATCTAATCATATAGAAGGAAAATCTGAGGCAACTACTGAACCCTTCTTTCTCTTTGTGTCACATCACCTCTTTGGTATTATATTTAGTTTAACCAGGAGGAAATAACAAATTAGGCAAATCCAACTGTAATTCATCTAAGCATTTGAACTTCTATAAAACAAATCAGCCATGCCTTTACCAACCTCGTCTACGAGAGCGTGCCAGACTGGTGAATGATCTTGAAGACCTTGAAGGGGTCTGAACTTGACGTCTAAAACACAGTAAAGAAGACACTTAAATTAGGTAAACCCAGGAATACTTATAAAGCCTTACAACAAAAATGGAAACCCAAAAAATTCTGGTTAGGACCTGGTAGGATTCTTGCTGGCCTCTAATGTTGTTGCCTCATTACTACCAGAAACACATCCAAAAACTCGAAACAAGTTGCTGCATTGCAGAACAACTTTCAGTAAACACCAACAAGTAGAGAATCAGATAAAAATAAAAAAGAGAGAAGAGAGGAAACAAAACCTGTAAGAACCAGTGGCAACACGGAGACCATTGCCACTCAAGCAGCATTCAAATTTGTCAAATATGGAATCATTTTCATATAAATCGCATAGCTAGACAAGAACAAAATTAATAAGCAACTATTGGACCAAATAGCAATTGGTTTCAACGGCTTAAACTATGGAAACACACCTTAGGCCTCAGATACTCGTGCACCTGGAATGTTGCAACAGGACTAGATTCCATGTTTAAATCCCAAAGCTGGAACAACAACCAAGAAACCATCAGAGTTAACACAAAAAACATTAAATAGCCTTTGGCATCAATGAATTGTCATTTAAATTGTAAGGGTGCAAATCAAGATAATAAATAAGTTAGGTAAATGCCCTTCAGACCTTATCTTTTTCACACAGAGGTAGAAATTTTACAACATTTAATGGAAGGCAACATCTTGGCCTGAGGCAACAGGACCTATAATAGATGAGTTTCTGGGAACCTCTCAAGCCTTAACTTGCCACATGTTACATGTTTCAAGGATGTCTACCATGAATCAGTCCCAAGACATTGGTTACACAGAATCAGCATAACCAGATGATTGATAAGCATCTGAAGTTCTTAACATGAAGCTACTTATAACTTCAAATTAAACTTCGTCACATCATCCCACTAAATACAGAATACACATCACAGTTATGATCATCTGTAGGATTTATTTTTTATCCCAAGCAATCTCCTAGGCTGGATTAGTGTGTTAAATCCTCCAAAGTCAAGAAACATAGAGTCACAGTGACCTCAGGCTGTTGCACCAGTTCAGTAGCTCCAGATCCAAAATATTGCTTATGGAGAATGGTGTGAGAGAATCATTGAAAAGGGCAAGTATGGTTGTCCAAGATTATGCTCTTACAATCTATCTTTTTTCAAATGACTAAACTACCACTATACTTCAGAAAAATCAAATGTTATCAAATATGCACACACATGCAGGCATGCACGCCCGTTGCGATGTACACACCATGAAAGTGCTCCTTGATGATATGTAGTAGAAAATTCGCATTGTCTAACAACCCTAACCATCTGACTTTCTCACTTCTAGGTACCTACATTCTTTTTTATTTTTTGATAAATAAATTGATTTATTAATGTAATAAGTAGAATGCTGATACAAGTTTTTCTTGGATAGGCGCGAGCTGCGTACTCTCCTTAGCAAGAACAAGAACAAACTACAATTGTGCCCAGTACAAATGATCCCTTGTTGCCCCTCTCTTGGCTAAATAATCTGCCATAGCATTAGTTGTTCTCCTGACCCATTGTATTCTTACAGCCATAGCATTAGGTACCTACATTCTTTAGACATGTATATCTTAGTTCTGAAACTAACAAGGAGCTGGTGCCATCATGGCTCAGGAATGGCCAAGGCCAACCAAATTGGTTTGCACTAATTATCTAGGGTCTACAACTAATATATTGGCACAACAGGGAAGGTGTGGACATAGAAATGTGCCTGTGTGCATACACAAACACATACCAGTGTACCGCATAACAAACTATGATACCTAGATACCCAAAAGGGTACCAATATCATGTCAGATCAATTTTTAGTGTAAATTCCATATCCTACACCATATCTAGCTGTATCTTTGCCATATATGGGTAATAATAGCGAGGTAAAGTTGCAATTACCAGAAACCACAATCGGTGTGCTTGTGTCTATGTCAGTTTTGCATGGACACAGACATCGGAATCATAACATGTGTCCACGAGTCTGACTTGGCCAAATAAGAAAACATGGACTAGTGGGCACATTAATAGAAAACCATATACTATTAAACTAGTTCATTATTTGTTAATTCTAACATTAAATACTTACAAAAATGGGTTTAAAACATTACCTTTGGGGGCGTTCGTTTTTTGGATTTTGAGAGGGGGGAAGTTGCTCAATGGGATTTTGGTTCCCATTGACCAACAAACCCATGTTCTTTTTTTAGATTTATGTAGGGACCAAGGAAAGTTTATTTTCATGGGTATCACTTACCCGGGTAAGTGATACCCATCTCCCAGGTGGGTAAGTAACTTCCCACCTGGTGGGAAAGTTGCCAACACTTGGATGGGACAAAATTGCCCCTTTTAATAATGGATTTTTATGGTTAAAATGGTCCTTGTCTTATTTACCTGGGAAATAAAAGAACATGGGTAAATGCATTTGCCCGGATAAGTGTTTCCTGGGAACCACTTACCCAGGTAAGTAACTTACCGAAAAGCAAACAGGGCCTTGTTATTAAGCAATGTTAAATATGAAAAGTAGCATTCTTCTTGTGCATTAGCTGTTCATTTATACCAAATAAGGTAGGGTATAAAAAGGAAATGCTATGTAGAAGTGTCCCTTAAGAATCCATGGAATATCAGAATCTGACATGTGTTTGGTATGGATGCATCGCTCATTTAGAAGAGTCCATGCAACACTGGTCTGTGTGTGTGTGTCTGAGAGAGAGAGAACGTTTGAACATAATCATTTGGACAACAGCTCATCCAGGAGCATATTATGAACTCATTGTGTCATTTTGCAATAGTCGTGGACATAATTGCTAATAATAGTCTTATATTCCCAAAGAATTTAGACAGAATTCACATTCTTGGATAGCCGGGAACCTTTTTGTCATATCAATGAAGTTCATTTCACTGTTGCCCATACAAAAAGAAGTTGGACAGAATTTCATATATACAAATATATCCTTAACACAAAATGTAGAAAACCATCAGCAAGGACTGAAAATAAGCACCAACCTTTAGGGTCATGTAATCACGACTCAATATATGTCTTCCATCCTTCCCAAACTTGATATCTGATATTGAAGCAATAATCTCTGTGAAAAATGAACGTGAACCAGGTGTCTCACGCTCCTCAAACCTAAAAAAACAACTTAAATAGCTCTTTCACTTAAACACATGGCAAGGCTTAAGGAATGTAAATACAGAAGAATTCATCAATTAACAGGCTTGAGAACTATATTAGTCAGGAAACATTCTTACAGTTTGGCATGTGTGTCACACAAAGCTGATTGCCTCATGTCAATAAGGCGTATTGTGCCCTTTGAGCTACTGTATGCTAATGTATTGCAATGTGTAGGATGGAATTCGGCAGAAGTTATAACCTCTGCAAAACAACAGATAATATTACTGCATTCATAAGACAGTCTTAAGTGGTTAAAGATGCAATGACACTGGCAGGTATGTCAGAGTCAATTATGAATTCTTGGACATAGGCACTCATAGAGGCCCAACAAGCTCTTTTTTTTTTTATTTTGAGAGAGAGAAGGCAAAGTATAGTTTCATTTATAATAAACAAAAACATGTACAACAAGCTGCTGTACACAGGGATTTTACAATCACTGTCCATGCAGTCCTATCTGTCGTATACCTCCAAACTTGCATTTCTCTAAGAAGAAAAACAGTCTTTTGAGAATAAAGGACTGTTTAGAACAGATGCAGAAATTAGAATAAAACAACAGAAATCATTCTTCTATGGAAGAGAAGATGAAGAAGAAGATGGCAGCAATAAAGGTTCAGAGTAAGAGAGTTTCGAACCTTAATCTCTACTCTTACACCCCTAACACAATTTTATTAAGTTAAACTTTGATAATTTACAAAAAGGCCCTTAGTTGGGCAAGAAATTAAAAGAACATAACATAGAAAGAATAGGCCCAGAATAAGGCCCATTACAGCAAATAACATAAAAGATAAAAAATGATAAACAGCCTATGGGCCATTCGGCCCATCTTCTCTACACTCCCCCTCAAGCTGAGCATAAATGTCAATCATGCCAAGCTTGCCAGTATCATGCTGAAGTTTAGCCTTGGGAATGCCCTTGGTGAGGAAATCCGCTAACTGTCCTTCAAAGGTGATAAAAGGTAGACATACTTAACCAGAAGCCACTCCTTCTCGAATGAAGTGTCTGTCAACTTCAATATGTTTAGTTCTGTCACATTGTACTAGGTTGTGAGCAATGTTGATGGCGGCCTGACTATCACAGTATAACATCATTGGCTTATCATGCTCAATCCCCAGTTCCTCCATCAATGATTTTAACCACAAGAGTTCAAAAACTCCATGTGCCATGGCTCTGTATTCTGCTTCTGCTGAAGATCGAGCAACAACAGATTGTTTATTGCTGGAGAGACAATATTACCTGCCACCAAGTTGCAGTACCCAAAAGTAGATCTTCTGTCATCAATGTTTCCAGCCCAGTCAGCATCTGTATAGGCTTCAAGTTTCATATGGCCATGCTTGGCAAACAGAATTCCCTTTCCAGGGGAGCCCTTCAAATAACACAGAATTCGCTCTACTGCTGCCATATGAGTATCTCGGGGAGCATACATGAATTGACTGATGCAACTGATAGCATATGCAATGTCTAGCCGAGTCATGCATAGATAAAGAAGTTTTCCAATGAGTCTCTGGAAGACTCCTTTGTCTTCTAACAATATTCCATCTGAAGCAGAGAGTTTATGACTCAAATCAATAGGAGTAGCAACTGGTCTAGCACCCATCTTCCTTGTTTCGGAGAGCAAATCAAGAACATACTTCCTCTGAGAGATAAGAATCTCATCCTTAGATCTAGCAACTTCTATGCCAAGGAAGTATCTCAATTCCCCCATATCTTTGATCTCAAACTCTATATGAAGGAAATATTTGAGATCATTAATTCCTGAAACATCATTACCAGTCACAACAATATCATCAACATACACAATCAAGTAAACTGCCAGGAATCCTCTCCTCTTCACAAAGAGAGTATGATCAGACTATGTCTGTACATAGCCAAAGTTAACAAGGGCAGCCCTAAACCTTTCAAACCATGCTCTAAGGGACTGTTTTAGTCCATAAAGAGATCTCTTCAGCTTGCATACCTTTCCTTTCATATCTGTTTCATACATTAGGGAGGAAGAGACATATAAACCTCCTCATGTAATTCTCCATTCAGAAATGCAATCTTTACATCCAGTTGATAAAGTGGTCAGTTTGAGTGAGCAGCCAAAGATATAAGAACTCTCACAGAAGTCATCTTGGCAACAAGGGCAAAGGTCTCCAGATAATCAATCCCATATGTCTGTGCATAACCTTTTGCAACCAGCCTAGCCTTGTACCTCTCAATAGTGCCATCAACATGATATTTGATAGTAAAGACCCACTTACAGTCAACTGGATCCTTCCCTTCAGGCAAATCAACCACTTCCCAAGTGTCATTCTTGTGCAGGGCATCAATTTTGGATCTCATAGCATCCCTCCATTCTGGAATATTAAGAGCTTCTGACACAGACCTGGGAATTGGGTTAGAGGCAACAAAAGAAAGGTAGGCAAAATATGAAGGAGAAAGCAAACTATAAGAAAGTTGTTTGGAAATACAATGTGCAGTACACTTCCTTTTTCCTTTCCTAATAGCAATGGGGATATCAAGGTCTGGGAAGGATGGCTCCAAAGGGGCTGAAACAGTACCTGTTGTCTCATCTGTAACTGGAAGTGCATGAGGCTCATGTGTTGTAGGGGAAACAACCTGCTCATTTATGGATCTTTGCCTTTGATACATCCTGGGATTAAAAAGAGGATGAGGAGGTAAAGGGGGAGGAACACTGGGGCAGGAAGAGTGGAATGATTAATCCTCCCTTGATTCATTTGAAGGAGGAAGAGACTCAATAAAAGACTCAACTAGGACAGGAAGAGGAAGAGCAAAGACCTATGACAAATCCTCCCCCTTTGGACAATGTCCCTCCATAGAGGAACCATAAAAGGAAGAAAGCTCATCAAAGGTGACATCCATTGTGACATATCGAGTACCGGTCTTTGGATCAAAGCAACAGTAACCCTTCTGTGTGGGGGAATAACCAAGGAAGATACACTTGTAGGCTTTTGGCTCAAATTTATGTCTTTGGACACTAGGGATATGTACATAACAGGTGCAGACAAAGACATGAAGAGGAATAGAAAAAAGCTCCTTGTCCGAATGAAGGAGACTGAAAACCCAAAACCCTGGATGGCATACGGTTTATAAAGTAGGTAGCAGTGAGAACAGCATCACCCCAAAACTTTGTAGGAACATGTGAGGCAAACAGGATACTCCTTGCAACTTCAACAATATGTCTATTTTTCCTTTCAGCAACTCCATTATGTTCTGGGGTCCTAACACAGGAGCTTTGATGAATAACCCCCAAGTCAGTGAGATAGTAGGACAAGTTCTTATCAAAATATTCTTTTGCATTGTCAGATCTGAAAATTTTAATCATGGCATCAAACTAGGTTATGACAAATTCATGGAATTGCCTCACAAGTCTAGGAACTTCATCACGGGATTTCATTAGGAATATCCAAGTAAACCGAGAAAAGCCATCAATGAACAAGATAAAATATTTGTAGCCACCCATAGAGGGTAAGTGGTAAGGCCCCCACACATCAGAGTGCACAATATTAAAAGGAGAAGAAGATCTTTTATTACTCAAGGGATAACTATTTCTGCAATGCTTTGATCGCTCACAAGACTCACAATGAAGACTAGACAAACTAATTCCCTTAAACAGTTCAGGGAATAAATGACTCAATGCAAAAAAAGAAAGATGACCCAAACGAAAATGACATAACATGACTCGACTGATAGACTCTGTAGATATAGACCCAAAAGCAGCTTTTCCAGGTTGTTCAGGGCACTGTCCCAGAGTATCAAGCAGGTATATTCCATTCGCCTCACGGCCACTCCCAATCACCTTCTGAGACTCCAGATCCTAAAAAACACGGTAGGAAGGGAAGAAGGTTACACAACAATTTAATGACTTAGTTAGATTACTTACAGATAACAAGTTTGTATTTAGTCTAGGTACATGAAGAGCAGAAGGAATGATCAAGGAATCTGTAGCCTTGATGGTTCCCTTGCCGGAGATAGAGGCAAGAGAACCATCGGCTACGATTACCTGAAATGGTTGCATGATTGGCAGAAGCCCGTATACCTGAATGAGCAAAGGCAGAAGAGGTTGAATTTTTTGAAGGGTTGGAAGAAGTCACACCCTCTAGGTGACTGGTCATCCTCCCAAATTTCTCATACTCTGCTTTCATGGCTGCTAACTGTGCACTAGCTGTCATCTCTTCAGTTTGGTACTTGTCACTATCTGGACCAACAGCAACATTAGCACTCCCTGCCCTTTTATTATCATGCTTCTTTTGAAACCGAAGAGGTAGAAGCTCAGGATGTAATTTCCAGCACTTGTCTTTAGTGTGTTTTGGCCTTTTACAATACTCACAGACAACCTCTTTCTTCCCTGAGCCACTTGGAGTCCCTGCAACCCCTTTGGGTTTCACTCCCATATTAGCAAAGTGATCATTTAGACCAGCCCCTTGAACCTGGGCAATCCTTCTGCTCTCTTCACTACTTACCAAGGCATATGCTTGTGACAGTGAGACACTATCCTTGGATAAAATATTTTGTTTTGTAATATCATACTCTGGGTTTAGTCCAGTTAAGAACTCAAACACCCTGTTTCTCTCAACCAGTTTTCTGTAGGTCTCTGCATCATTAGTGGTGTCCCAGGTTATAGCTTCTATCAAATCTATTTCTTCACATCACTTCTCAACTTTAAGCTCTAGCCACATTTAATTTTTGGGAATAGGTTTCAACAACACTATCCCAGATTTCCTTTGCTGAATTCATCCACAAATAGTGTTGACTAATCTGTGGCTACATTGAGTTCACAAGCCACCCAATAACAGTATAATTTTCTTGCATCCACTTCTCATAAGATGGATCATCTTCTGAGGGAGCCTTTTTACTCCCGAAGATAAAACCCCACTTTCCTCTACTACAGATATGAATCTTTACCGATTGTGACCATTCTAGATAATTAGTTCCATCCAGCTTGATTGTGGTCACAGTCAGTAAAGAGTCAACAGAGGCTCCCGGAACCTGCCCGGATTCAGCAACATTCTTGTTTTCAATCTCTGAGGAGTTCATCTCTTTAAACACTTCAAAAAGATTTCAAGCAACTTCAAAAGACACCAAATGAAGATGGAACAAGGATTGTGTTAAGCCTACCTCTATGCAACAGTACCACAAATCTGAGTCACACCCGGAAGCTGGGAGAAACAGAAAAAGGAGCCGCACCTTGTAGACTACATGAAACACCAACCAACTTGGTTCAGTCTTCAAGAAAGAAAATCAGAAAGCCTCCAAACACTGAGCACCCAGTCCAAACACCCTGCGGAGCCCGCAAACAAATTTCTCCAAAAAATTAGGGTTTCGGGTAGTACACTTGAATCAGCCAAGGAGACGACACGGTCAGTCCTCTTCTCTCCAGAAACCACTAACAATTGGGCAGAACAGAGTCTCTTTAACAGTTTGTACGATTCAATTCTCCATACACACTGTGTATGGGAAAAAAAAGGGGGTGAAAAAGGGAAAAGAGAGCCTGCTCTGATACCAAAAAGAAAAATAGTCTTTTGAGAATAAAGGATTGTTTAGAACAGATGCAGAAATCATAATAAAACAACAGAAATCATTCTTCTATGGAAGAGAAGATGAAGAAGAAGATGGCGGCAATAAGGGTTCAAAGTAAGAGAGTTTCGAACCTTAATCTCTACTCTTACACCTGTAACACAATTTTATTAAGTTAAACTTTGATAATTTACAAAGAGGCCCTTAGTTGGGCAAGAAATTAAAAGAACATAACATAGAAAGAATAGGCCCAGAATAAGGCCCCTTACAGCAAAAAACATAAAAGATAAAAAAGGATAAACAGCCTATGGGCCATTCGGCCCATCTTCTCTACACTCTACTACCAAACGCACCAAAAACCGTTGTAGGAGTGATGTTCCATGCACTTCCCTTCTTAGTTAGACCTCCAACTCTCCAACTTTTATAAAACCCACCACCAATTCTGGATTACAAGTTTACACCTCAAACAAATTCCATATCTTTGACCAAATCTCAAAAGAAAATTTGCTATTTGGAGTCCAGTGGCATACCCTTCCTTACTAATGTTATCCCTAGTAGAATTCTGTTCAAATAGGTAGACCAAACAAAAACGGCTATCTTTGAGGGCACATTCTTACACCAAACAATGTTTACTGGAATGGCCTGATCCTCTGACCTGGAAATAAAATTGTAAAAGGACTTGACTGAGAAATTTCCAAATTTATCCTGCTCCCAAGCATAGTTTACAAGGTGCCAAGGTGAGGCTAGGTAATAGGAGGTGCCTTGTTGTCTAGTTGTCTAGGCATTTCCTGGGCAATGGGATTTTTTGAATAAAAACCATGAATCCTAGGGTAACTCCCTACATTCCATAGCAAGCAGTAACCATCTTTCATTATTAATTGTCTATAATCTTCATAAAAAACGTACAAACTTCATTTAAAACATAGAAAATCAACATACCCATGAAAAAAATGGAAGAAAGAAAAGAGATTTCAGAAAACCTAGGAAAAGAAGAAAAGAAAACAATGAAAGAAAATCAATATGTGTTGATTGGACAAAATTTTTAGTTCTTCCATGCTTATTAGTTCAGATTTTGAAGCCTGTGAAGGTTTACAATATACATCTTGATTGAACCCTAACAAATAATAAAAATAATAAAAAGAAACTAGTATTTTAACACAAACTGAATAACTTAGTTTAATAATGCCTTTTTTATTATTATAATCTTAGAAAGTTAAGAATACAAAAGTATCCAAGAGAACCATGTAAAAAAAAAAAAAAATTAACGATTAAGTGAGGCATCCCTCCATGAGTGTCTTATCACCAAGGCATCACTCTATATGTTAAGCTACCTTGGTATTACCTGATTGTCATAACTAGGTAGTATATCCTACAGGTAGTATCTATGTTATATGATAGAATTGTTGTTCTTGTATCATTTGGTGTAGCAATAGCAGGCATGCGTTTATTGGGTTATTCGGTTTTTCATTTGATTGATAGCAGCACGTTTGTGTTTTATTAGATGGTCACAACAAATTTGTGACTATGTGAACTTATGGGGTAGCAACAACAAGCATATGAAAATGTTGTGATGACCACTTTCATATGATAGCATGTATCACTTGGGGTGGCAACAACAAGCACGCCCTCACTAGGTAATTTCATCTTTCATTTGATTGATAGAAAGTCTATGTTTTATTGGAGGGTTGCAAAAAAGTGTTGTGACCACGTGGCCTAATTGAAACTAAATCACCTTGGCATGCCTCACAAGGTGATTTGATTTTAAATTTGATAATTAGCATGTTCCTGACTTGTTAGATGATCATAGAAGTGTTCTGACCACGTGAACTCCTCGAAATCAAATCACCCAAGCATGCACTCACCAGGTGATCTGATCTTTTTCTTTTGCTTGATAGCATGTTAGTATTTTATTGGAAGGTCACAAGAAAGTATTATGACCATGTACAAAATTGGGGAGGTAGAAGCAGTTGAAGCTGAGATTTAGGCCCTGTTGGTGTGTCTGCAGACTTTGTTGTTTTTGAACCTCTCTTTAGTGGTGGTGGAAGATGATTCTAGAATTGTCATCAGTTGGATGAAGAATTTGTGAGATGGGCCTTGGAGACCCACTCACCAACTTAATGAAACCAAGGAAATCTTGTCTTGGGTAAATTGTTAGTTAAGGTGGATTCTAGAGATATGGTCAATGTAGTGGATTCCCTTGCTAAATCTAGGGTGGGGCAAGGACTTTTGTAAAAGTGACTCAATTTTTTTTTTTAATAATAACACACTTCATTAATTTCATTAAAACTTTGCAATGATAATTACAAAGAGGAAGACAAACTTTCTTATCTTCCAGCTATACCTTGAGCCCCAAAAGAAGGAAAAAAAGAGAAAGATAAGAAGAAACAGAAAAATAATTACAATTGTGCCCAAAACATTGACTCCCTCTCCACCCCTTGTTTAGCCTAACCCATCAACAAAAGAGTTAGCTGATCTTTTAACCCAGCTAATTTTAACCTCCATTCCTCGAGCCAACCATCTAAATTTCCTCCTCATATTGTTGTAATTCCATAAGCCACTATAGTCTTTATTTAACCACCCAACCACCACCTCCGAGTCCCCTTCAATTATAAGTTTTCTGATATTCATCTCCCTAGCTTTTTGGATTCCTTCCATAAACGCATGGATCTCGGCTCGGAGAGAGTCACCCACTCCAATTGGGCCTGAGAACATGGCAGAAACAACCCCATTCTCATCCCTGAAGAGTGACTCAATTTTACAGATGTAAATGATTGGGAGAGTCTCTCTTGTCTTTTGGCTATTCTAGTGGGGTGTAAAGGCATGCACTCATTGGATTATTTGAATTTTCAACTGATTGTTAGCATGTCTATGTTTTATTGTAGGGTTGCAATAAAGTGTTGTGACCATGTGAACTCATCGAAAACAAATCACTCAGGCATGCACTCATTAGGTGATTTAGTTTTTAATTTGATTGGTAGCATGCTTGTATTTCATTGGAGGGTTGCATGAAAGTGTTGTGGTCGTTGAACTCATCGTCCAAAAAACCTACACAAAGATACCGAAGTCAAGTAGAAGAGAAAAGCTTTGACCCCTTAAAATTAGGCTAGAAAAACAACAAAAAATGTAACTTCCAACTTTTCAATATTATAAAAATGTCTAACAGGACTTTCTAACTAGTTTGAACTTTTAAGATAATTAAATCTATCCTTTTTTGAAGATAAATAAAAAAGAAAAGCCATTAATTAAAAAAAAAAAAGAGTACAATGAGGTGATGATAAGAAATCACAAACAACCCTCCTGAGAAGGTAACCTCTGGTACCAAGAAAGTCCATTCTTGGTCACTTAAAAATAGGAGTCGAAAAAGCAAGGCGAGCCTTGCCACTTGTTCAAATACAGTTCAATTTTCAAACAGCCAGCACCTTGCAGACCCACGCATGCGTCCATTGCAGAAAGTCCAAGCTCCACCCCTTCTTTTGAGACATACGGTTCTGAAGGCGCAGAGGTTTCAAGCCCTTATGTTTTAGAGGCCGAATCAGATCCAACGGAAGCGAATCTTTCAAGAGCTAAAAACCTGTTCGACGGTAAGGCAACATGGGGAAGCGTAGAACTGTTCGAACAGATGCACCTGGTCAATCCAGAGTACGGGAAGGACCGTGCCACAACTGGCCTTGAAGAAGCAAGAGGACAAGAACCGCTTCCTCAATCAAACCCCCCTTCTCTGGATCATCCCTTTTCTTCTAGAGCCCCCTCCCCTTTGTCGTCTTCTTATTTTTCAGCTAATGTTCTCAACATTCTGTCTCATAGTACCTCTTGCTCTGCTATTTCAGGTTCGAATGAAGTGCTGCCCCAACCATGTGCCAACCCGAATCATCAAGCAAAGCTGAACAGTACCTCACTCAATTTGGACACCTACAGAAAGGTCATCCAACCAAACAAAGAAACTTTAGACATGGCAAGAAAATTGGGGATAAGCGGAGAAAAGGAAACCTCCTTTGAGAAAGGAAAAGAAAAAGGAAGTGATGGCAATTGCAAATCCGAAACAGGGAAGAGCAAAAAAAGGAGCTCAAAAAGAGAGCCAAAGAGACTCCAATGGGGATTAACTGATAATAAAGCATCAGGTCTTAGGGCAGATAAGGGAAAATCAGTGGCTGGAACTTAATGAAGATATTAAGTTGGAACATTAGGGGACTAGGAGGTCAAATCAAGAGAAGCCTGGTAAAAGATACGTTAAGAAGAGAAAGGCCAAATATAGTCATTTTACAAGAAACCAAGAAATAAGTGGTTGATAGGAAATTGTTGAGAGCAATTTTGGGAATCCGAAGAAAGAATTGGGCAGTCCTTCCAGCAATAGGCACCTCAGGGGGAATCAGTGATTTAAAAGGTGCGCCTAGGCGCACAGGCAAGGCGCATTTCAGGGTAGGCACCTCGCCCAGGTCCTAGGCGCACGAGGCGTGTGCCTAGGCATGCACCTGGTGCACCTTGCACCTTAGCCCAGGCATGCGCCTTTTGTAAATTTGCCGCTTTTTCCTTTTTTTTTAGTCTAGCGGCTGGATCGGGGGCTCCGCCCCTGGACCCCCGTGCCACTCCCCTCAAGGCCAGCCCAAACAAGTCCATGTAGGTCTTAAATTCTTTGTTTTCACACAAAAAAATAATAATTTTATAGTTTTAATTGCTTTTAAGAAGATATTTTATTAGGATGAATGAATGGACAATATTACCGAATAGAGGATTCTTGAAGCTTCGGTGAGCGAGCGAACACGGACTTGTTTGGGCTTGCCTCGAGGGGCGTGGAACAAAGGTGGCTTGTAGAATTAGGAATGTAATATGTCACATTAGCTACTTGATGCAATTGAGAAAAAAAAGAGATTGTGGGTTTTATATGCTTGAAAATGTTTTATATGTTTGATTTCATTTTTAAATTCTCATTTGAATATGCTTTACATATTATATTTATGTATTTTAATTTTAGATAATAGGTTTTTTAAAACATTTATTTTAAAACTTAAGTTTATATTTTTATTAATATTATGTTTTATAATTTTTATAATTTTTTGCATTTTTTTTAATTTTTAGCTTTTTTTAAATTGTGCGCCTTGCCTTGCACCTTGCGCTTCAAGCACAAAATGGCCCTTGTGCCTTGCGCTTTTAAAACACTAGGGGGAATCATCTTGGCTTGGAATGAAGAGAAGGTTACCGGCATTGAGATAGACAAAGGAGAGTTTTCAATCTCAGTTCTGTTCACTAATAAATCCAATGGTTTCAATTGGATTCCAATAGGAGTGTATGGACCAAACAACCCTTCAAATAGGCAAAAACTTTTGGGAAGAGCTAGACTCCCTACAAGAGCATGATGATATTCCTTGGGTATTAGGGGGTGACTTCAATGTCACAAGGTTCTCCCAAGAAAACTCTAATAGAAGAAAAGTGACTAGAAGTATGAGGGAATTCTCCAGATTCATATCTAGACACAACCTTTGTGACCTCCCCCTTCACAATGGCCAATTTACTTGGTCAAACATGCAAGAAAATTTGATAAGGTGCAGAATAGACAGATTTCTTGTGTCTCCAGACTGGGCAGAGCAGTTCCCAGATCTCATCAAAGAAATTAGACCCTGGTGTACTTCAGACCATTGGCCTCTAGTCCTGCAGACAGACAAGGTTCTGAAAGTAAAATCCCCATTTAGGATGGAAAAAATGTGGAACTTGCACAAGGATTTTCACAAGAAAGTAAACTCCTGGTGGGAGGAACACAAAGTAGAGGGTTGGGCTGGATACAGATTTCAACAGAAGCTGAAATACCTAAAAAGAAAGCTGAAAATCTGGGGGAAAGAAGAATTCAGATCTTTTGTACAGGAAAAAAATACTATCCTCTTGGAGCTTGAGAATCTAAACCAAAAGGATCAGGCAGGTACCTTGGATGGAGAAGGAAAGAGGAGAAGAGAAGCCTTGAGAAACTCCTGGGAGAATGTTGTTAGAAGGGGGAAATCTTTTTGGAGACAAAGGTCTAGGATCAAATGGTTAAAGGAAGGTGACAATAACTCAAAATTCTTCCACAATTACGCCTCAGGAAGGCATAGGAAAAACTACATCTCAAAAATTAAAGTTGACCAAAGGGAGGTAGAAGATGCAGAGGAGTTAGCAGAGACTTTTCTTAACCACTTTAAAAAGCTCTATTCCAAGTTTTAGAAATCTGACTCCGAGAAGCTAGGATGGGCCGACCCTAACAGAAGAAAAAAGGAATTGTCTTAAAAGTGAATTTAAGGAACAAGAAATAAGGGAAGCAGTTTTTGACATGGATGGAGATAGAGCCCCCAGGCCAGATGGTTTTCCAATCTTCTTTTTTCAGACCTGTTGGGGCATAATAAAAGATCTTTTGGAGGTTTTTAAGGAGTTTCACTCTTCGGCTGTTGTAAACAAAGGTAGCAACTCAATTTTCACTTGTCTCATTCTAAAAAAAGGAGGTATTTTGGAAGTAAAGGACTTCAGGCCCATAAGTTTGGTAGGGAGTGTATATAAAATCTTGGCAAAGGTGTTGGCAAAAAGGATCAGAGAAGTCCTAGGAGATTTGGTTTCTCCTAATCAGTTTGCTTTTGTGAAAGGTCGAAAAATTGTGGACAGTATCCTAATAGCAAATGAAAGTGTTGAAGAGAGAAGGAAGAGTGGCAGGTCAGGTCTACCTGTCAAACTAGAACTTGAAAAGGCGTATGACAAAGTAGACTGGGATTGCCTCTTCCAAGTCTTGAAACTGAGGGGTTTTGGAGTTAAATGGTTGCAGTGGATGAAAGGATGCATAAGCTCAACCTGGTTTTCAATTCTACTGAATGGAGAGTCCAAAGGTTATTTCAAGGCAAGCAGGTCTTCAGCAGGGATGCCCAATCTCTCCCTTTCTTTTCACTCTGGTGATGGATGTTTTCAGTCAGCTCGTAGACAAGACAAAAAATCTGAATTTAATAAAAGGTCTTGAAGTAGGAAGAGGTGCACTTCCACCTCCAATTTGCAGAGGATATAATTCTTTTCCTAGAAGCTGATCTGGAAAACATAACAAATGTGAAAAGGGTTCTAAACTGTTTTGAACTAGTTAACTACCTTTGATATATCAATTCAGTCGAAGAAGCTCGTGGATAGGTTCAAGGATATTCTGAACTGTCGAGTGGAAAACCTTCCCCTACTCTAGCAACCCTAGACTTTTTAACCTCACTCAAAACAAAGAAGCCACCATCTCCCAATGCCTCCCCTCTTCCCCCACTGAGAGCAACATAAACTTGAGTCTTAGAAGACCCTTAGGAGAGTCAGAGATCAATGAGCTAACTTAACTCCTGCTCTCCCTCAGAGAAGTCTACATCTCCCCTAATTCCCTAGACTCCCGTGTCTGGAAACCTCACCCTATAGGCAAGTTCTCTTCCAATTCTTTCTTCAAGGTCCTGGTTGCAGAGGAGCAGAATTATCTCTTCCCTTTCAAGAAGGTCTGGTGCAACTACATCCCCTCTAGAGTGTGTTTCTTTGTATGGGAGGCCTGTCTGCACAGGACAAACACTTCTGAGCTATTGCAGAAGAAGAATTTTGGCAGACCTTCCATCTCCCCCCATGTCTGCATCCTTTGCTTCAGAGCAGGGGAATCAACTGACCATCTCTTCATTCACTGCCAGGAAACCAGGGACATCTGGAGCCATTTTCTACAGCTAGTTGGGTACAGCTAGGTTGCCTCAAATCACCTCCAGGATTTGCTCCAACAATGGCAAGGTAAAGGGCTGAGTAAAAGAGGTAAGGTTTAGTGGCAAATAATTCTGCATGCTATCCTTTGGGGAGTTTAGGAAGAAAGGAATAACCGCTTGTTTGAGAACAAGACCAAGACGAAGAGTGATCTGATCTCTCACATTACCTTTAAATGTAACCAGTGGGCTTCCAGCTCAGACAAGTTTAAAGGAGTCTCTATAAGTAACCTATCTCCAATTTGCAAACGACATAATAATCTTTTGTGAAGGTTGTTTTTTCATGGAGGTAAGGAATCTGAAGGATTTAATAATTCACTTTGAGAGGGCCTCAAATTTAAAGGTAAATTTTGAGAAGAGTTGTGTTGTGGGAGTTCACTTGAACAGAGAGGAGTTGGAGTCTATAGCAGCCCTACTAGAACGCACTTGCTCTCAGTGGCCTCTATCCTACTTAGGACTTCCATTAGGTGCAAATCCAAAGGAAAGTAGGTTCTGGAACCCGGTGGTGGAAAAATTCGAAAAAAGATTGGCAGCTTGGAAGAGAAACTATATTTCCAAGGGGGGTAGAGTTACTTTGATTAAAGCAACTTTAGTCAACTTGCCTTTATACTTCCTGTCAGTCTTTAGAATTCCTAAGAGAGAGGCAAAGAGGTTGGAAAAACTAATTTGGGATTTGTTATGGGAACCTGGTGAAGAGAAAAAAGATCACTTAATTAGGTGGGAGGTGGTGTGTTGGAGTAAGGAAGAAGGAGGCCTAGGATTAGGGAATGTGGTGAGCAAGAATGAGGCTCTTTTAGGTAAGTGGCTTTGGAGGTGGCCCCTGGAGAGGGAGAGGTTGTGGCATGAGGTAGTGAAAAGTATCCATGGCTGTTCCGAATCAGGTTGGGATGAGGGAGTATCCCGAAGGGCTTTGCTCACAACACCTTGGAAGGCTATCTCTGGCATTCTCCCTAAGTTCCTCAGTTTTGTAAGGTATGATGCTTGCTCTGGGAACTCCATTCTTTTTCGAGAAGATATTTGGGTGAGCTCTCAACCCCTAAAAGATTGTTTCCCTTCTCTCTATTCCATCTCCCTCTTTAAAAAGAAATCCATTTCTTGGTTCCTTCCCCCCCCCTGGTTTGCCCTTTGGCCTTAAATTGGGATCTCGGGTTTCGAAGAGGGTTAAGGGATGAAGAATTCCTTTGCGTTTCAAAGCTGGTGTTGCTTCTAGATTCGGTGTGTTTGGACCCCCTTAACCCAGACACAAGAGTCTGGTCCCTAACCCCGGTTGGCTCATTCACTTGTGCTTCTTTCTTTAAAGCCCTCTACTCCAATCCCTCCCCTCAAGTCTTCCCCGTTAAAGAGGTATGGTCAAGACCGATTCCCCCCAAAATAGTAGTGTTCTGTTGGGAAGCCTATTATGGTAAGATCAATACTGTAAAAAACTTGCAAAAAAAGAAACCCTTTATGTGCTTGACCCCTAATTGGTGCCCTTTGTGTAAAGTGAAGGGTGAGGGCTGTAACCATTTGATGATATCATGCTCCTTTGCTACCAATATTTGGAACTGGGTTGTTTCATTATTTAGGTGCAGGTGGAATTTGCCCTCTGAAGTAAAGTTGTTGTTCACTCCGGTTGCTTTTGGGGGATTGACAAAAAGAGGGAAGCTAATGTGGAAATGTATCAGAGCTTCTACGTTGTGGACTGTATGGGAGGAGAGAAATGCTAGAATATTTCAAGAACATGAAAGAAGTCTCACTGAAATCAAGGAAATGCATATTGACAAGAAATATTTCTTGGTTAAAATCTTCACACTTGTTGGCAGATTACTCCTTCGATGACTTAAGGAGAAATTGGGCTGCAGTGGCTGCTACAGTTTCTACCAAGATCAAATCACAAGCTGAATGGATTCCCCCACCGGATGGTGTGGTAAAATTGAATTTTGATGGAAGCTGCCAAGGCAATCCAGGACCATCAGGAATTGGTGGGATTCCGAGAGACAAAGACAGCAATATGTTGTCTCTATTTTCAGGACCAGTGGGTGAAGGTGATTCAATAAGGGCAGAGCTACTAGCAGCGGTCAAGGTATACAGATGGCTAGTCAAAGTGGTGTGACAAATCTGCTAGCAGAAGGGGATTCCAAGGTGGCAGTAGGCTGGCAAATTAGGCCAGAAACAGCTTGTTGGGGCTACAGGGATCTGTTAAAGAAAGTTAAATGGATGACAAGGAATATGACTGTCAGGTTTCAGTGGGTTAGAAGATCAACAAATGCAATGGCTGATTCTCTGGCCAAGCAGGGGGTGTCAAGGGGAGATCCATTTTGGGCTACTTTGTAATTATAACTCAGGCTTGGGCAGTTTTGGTGTATATGGTTCAGTCCTAGGGGGGTAACATCTCGTGCCTCCTCCTAGGTTGATTGTATTTTTGTTATTTGATTTAATTAAATTATTCTCACTTATCAAAAAAAAAATGACCTAAACAGGGATGCTGGCTTTTTCCTTTTCTCCTCCCCCCCTTCACCCCTCTTCCCCATCAAAAGGGGCCCCTCACTTAGAAGGGAAGGAACTTGGACCCTAAGTTTCGATGGAAGTGCCTCAGGCAACCCTGGAACTGCTGGCATTGGAGGAGTTTTAAGGGCTGAAAATGGGAACACTTGCTGAGTATACAGTGGGCCGATAGGTATAGCTGACTCCACAAAGGCGGAAGTGATGGCTGCACTTACAGGAATCAGACTAATCAACAGATTAGGCATTCAGCATCTTTCTATAGAGGGAGACTCAGCAAACACCATAGACTGGTTATGAAGACAGGAAGCTGGGCCATGGAGACTCAGTCATTTTCTGACAGAAGCAAGGGACCTACTGGCAAATACAAACATTCATCTGTGCTGGATTCCAAGGGATTTTAACGCTCTTACAGATGGATTAGCAAATTAGGTGCTCTTTTAGAAGTGCTGTACTGTGATAAGATCCCTCCTGTGTAACTTTCAGGGGTCTGATCCCTGCCTGTTTGTTTCTTTGTACACCTTCTTTGTGTACCCCTCTTTTTTCTTAATGAATTCAGTTAACTTTTCTCAAAAAAAAAAAAAAAAAAAGAATTGGTAACCTATCCTTACAACACAAACAAACTGCAAAAACAACTTTTACAAAAACTAAAATTGACCAAAAACATAAAATTACAAAAATTACAAAATTGTCACTGGTAAAGAAATCTAGGGAAATTTCATTTCTTATATTCTTTCCCTTTTCCATGTCTACATCATCTGCCCTCCCTGGTGTGATGGCAGAAAATATGGACCAGAAACCAGTCTTTTATTTATTTAATTTTTTTTTGAGCAAGCAAATTATGTATTGACATACAAAAATAGGAATTTCATGTTTTACAAATTCACTTAAGAAAACATCGATATATCAAAGGTATTTAACTTATCAAGTTAGAGCAGATCTGCTTGTAAGACTATCTAGAGAGGTCTCAAGCATCCAGGAATCCTCTCTGTGGCAACACGGGTTACAAGCAAGAAGGGCCCCAAGACTTCTCTCTGCTTATCCTCTATTCATGGGGAAAATTTCAACCCCAAACTCCTTGCCGTGAATTCAAGAAATCCCCATTTTACGGGCATTTTCAAATTAAAAAATGGAAACTAATGACTAATATTGGCATTAAACAGAATAGAATGGCAAAACAGGATTCATGTAGCTGACCCCATATAGTCGGTATGAGGCTTGGATGATGATGATGAAACTAATGACTAATATCGCTTGGGAGAAACTCCAATATAAGGTGGGGTACAGGGTTGACATAGACTAGTATGATAAACATGTAGACAATTCAAAAGGTTTCCTCCTTATCAGGCACATGATTCCTCCACATGTAAAAAATAGTTGACTCATCTAGAGCAATGTTTTAAAACTCGGAGGCGTGACACGAGGTGTTCCACTACCTAGAGGCGTGAGGTGTGGTTCAGAACGCAAGAGGCGTAAGCCTCCCAAACACAAGGAGGCATAAGCCTCCTTAAAAGGAGGGGGGGTTAGGAAGAGGATGAAGAGGAAGGGGGGATCTCATTTTTTTCTTTATTTTTAATAAGAATCTTTTATATTAAGAAGAATAAAGATGCATAACATTAATTGAAAGGGGGGGGGGGGGTCTTGTCGAAGCAGAGGCGAGCAAGCAAACCACTTTCTTTCCCCTTATCTTTTCTTCCCTTCCCTTCCCTTCCCTTTCCTTTTCTTTCCTTTTCTCTTTTTTTCTTCTATTTCTTTTTCTTTCCCTTCCCTTTCTTTTCCTTTCCCTTCCTTTTTTTTTCTTTTTTCTTTTTTTTTCTGTCTTTTTATATCAGATGTGCATGAGCCGTACGCCTCTAGCATGCCTCATGAAAAAAGCGCAAGAGGCATACGCCTCAGAGGTGTCAGTGCCTCTGGCATACGCCTCAGGGCGTTTTGGGAGTGCCTCCAGGCATACGCCTCTATATGTGTATGCCTGTGTCCACATGTGTAGATACATACATCCATGCATAAACACATACATATATAACAAAAAAATAATGAAATGAAGAAAAACCATACCAGTGAGGTCTTCCATGTTTACAGGCTTCACATCAACAATATTGAAGCTTTGGTTACTTATCTCTATATTCCACAAATTTATTCGTAAATCATCTGCTGATATGAATGTTTCTCCATCACTGAGGATAGTTAAAAACAAAACAAAAAGGACAAAGAAAGAACAAAAAATGTGAACAAGTGAACCTTGATCAAACCTTCAGCATAGTAACAAAAGGAAAAACATATATTTTATATATTTAAGACACAAAGTCCCATCATGTGTATCTTATTACTATCTATCCTGATAGCTTCTACCACCTTAAAATCAATTATGAAAAGCTTTTGCTTTACATAAAATAATATGACTTGTGAAAATTATCTTCAAACATATTTTTTATTTAAAACAAATCTTTTTTTTATGGGAAACAGTAACTTTTATTAATTCTTTAAAAAACTTGGTACAAACTGTCACCTTCAAAAACAAGGTGACCCCTCATCAAAATTACAAATAGGCCCAAAAAAAGGTTCTGCCCATGGTTTTCAAAACCGGACCGGACCGGACGGTTGGACCGAAAAATCGGGAACCAGTCACCTGACCAGTTCCGTTTTACCCAAAAACCGCTTTTTGGCCAAAAACTGTTGATTTGGTCAGCAAACCACTGACCCAGGTGGTCAAACTGTCGAACCAGACAATGGTTTTTGGCTGTTTTTTTATTTTTTTAATTTTTTTTACTTTTCTGTCAGAGTGGACCATCCATTCAGACCACATGATCGGACCGTTCGACCCGGGAACTGGACTCCAAGACGGTTCCCTGTCCGGTACGGTTTTAAAAACCTTGGTTCTGCCTACTAACTTCTTGCTTTGCTAAAGTATCAGCTATTGCATTGGCTGATCTCCTAGTCCATTTAAAACAGACTTCAAGCTCCTTTGTTAGTTGCATAATCTCCCTTACAGTTTGTCTAGGGGACCAGGCACCTAAGCTGTTTGTTTGCAACAAATCTTTAATGGCAAATAAGACAAACCCAGCAATTAAACAGCCAGTACCCAATGTTAGTCCCAGCTATCCAGGACCTTGGGAGGGGTTGACTGGATACAGACCTAAGATCTGGAAATTTTTGCATAAGTGGCCACTCCCAAGCTCAAACCCATATTCTCAAGCTTGATAGCCTGAGATTTTACCACCACACCAAGCAATGGACAAGAAAAATCCAGCAATGGTGAACTAAAAATAAAACTAAAAGAAATAAAAATATTGTATATAAACAACAAAGAAAGGATATAAACAGTAATATCTTTTCAAGGGCAATGTAAGATTTGACATCAAGCACAAACCAGTAACCGGTGAGATATGCATGGTTAAAATAGCATTACAAGCACATACTTATAATTACAGATTTTTTGGAACAATGGAATTTATCTAGGTGTATCAGTGAATATCTGGTGCATACATGCATATACATGAATGTAAAATCCACTCTCAGGTTTACTTGAAATTCACTCTTAGGGTTTACTTTGTTGTAGTATAGTCAAATAAAAACAATTAAATAATTTCCGTGATAGTACTACTGCTTTTAGAATCACATTTTTAATATCACTCACAATTAAACAGAATTTCACTAATGTTTCTTGGCATACTGCTTATATATATATATATATATATATATATCTTCAGTCCTTAAAAAGCAACCAAAGAGCCTCATTATACCTGTTGTTTGAAATGGAATTAATATGATAATCATGGGCATGTGCATATACTCTTCGACATCTAGGAACAAGTTGTGTCTCATGGCCAACAATCTGCTCAAAAGAAAACCATGTAAACACCTTTAAAAGTTTGAAGATTCGTCTTAAACAACTCACTCAAGCAACCAAATTAAAAGTTTAAACTGTCTTACTGATGACAGCAAGCTGAAATAACCTAAATTAAATAGACAGGGAAAGAAAAATAATTCTGGCAAACAAAGGATTGGTAGGAAAAATAGAATATGGAATGGAAAACTGATAAAGGGTATGCTTACCCACCATCATGGTTTACAATTTCAGAAAATTTTCTAAAATTTCAGTCTTGGGCATCATCCAGAACATATTTTAAATTTATTTGCAGTTTTACAAAATTTTTCTGGAGAATTCAGGAGAATGGAAAACTATTTACTTCTTTCCAAAGAATGAAGAACCTTCCTTACATGACTTAAATTTTTCACTTAAAAATAATTATCATAGTCTTTCCCTAAATTTTATACATCACAGAAAAAGATAGGTAAAGTATATATAATTTATTTCAAATGCTTAGTTAATTTCGTAAATGAATAAATAACCACAATACTCAGCCATGTAGGAACACCATTTAGAAATTTATCTTAATATTTCATAAGTTTTTATTCATTGTTTGTGTTGCATGAAAGCAATTCAAGAAATATTAAAACACACACAAATACATGGAGACATAAATACATGCACATGGGCAATGGAAAACTAGTGTAATAATTAATAGGTACTGTGACAAATTAATTATTTTCAAACAAATACTCTATCTGTATCATCATTTTAGAATTAGCCTATTAATTCAAGAAATATTAAAACACACACACACACACACAAATACATGGAGAAATAAATACATGCACATGGGCAATGGAAAACTAATCTAATAATTAATAGGTACTGTGACAAATTAATTCTTTTCGAACAAATACTCTATCTGTATCATCATTTTAGAATTAGCCTATTAATTTCACACATAAAATTAATTTCAGTATAAAGACTTAGAGCTTGGGGCTTTAGTAGAATTAGGTTGCACAGTGGATCATACTGCAAAAGTAGCGCACATCAGTTTCCTTTCATGGTCTTGAACTGACAATCTAGGTTTTGAGTTATATAATAGAAATCTAGTTGTAATAAGTATAGGAAAACCTGGCATCTGGAGCTATAGGCACATCAGTTTCCTTTCATGGACTTGAACTGACAATCTAGGTTTTGAGTTATATAATAGAAATCTAATTGTAATAAGTATAGGAAAACCTGGCATCTGGAGCTATAGGACATATAGACCCACCTCGGTGCTCAATAATTTTGGGAGGAGTGGCCCATTACCCCTGAAGTAAGGATGTTCAGTTGGGAGGTGAAACATAAAAGTTAGCACATATGATGTTCCACAGAAGAGGAGACCTACTTGGTTCTTAACTTTTTTTATCATCCCATACGGGCTACCTTTGCAGGGAAAGCAGGTTTTACTTATTGACTACGAATCTTCCATTCTTGTGTCAATAGTATTTGGCAGCTTTTCTTTACTTTGTTTGGCTCTAGATGGATGCACTCTGTGGGCATGGAGTCTCTTCAAGCCCAATCTAGTGAAAGTTCAATGGGTGCAAAGATCAGATAACTGCATGGTTGATGCATCAGCAAAACAAGTAGCAACCAGGATCAGTTTTTTGGGCTCAATTGTAAATGAACTTTAATATGGAGAGAGATAGTAAATTACTATGCTCTCTATCGTGTATGTAACTTTGTATATTGTGCTGTTTATATAATAAAGTTAAATAATATTGAGAAAAAGAATGAGATATGTAAACAGTATGCAGAAGACCTTTTTTGTCTACCTAACCCAGATTTTGTCAATATTTCAATCATTGTTTGGCCATTATTAAGCTACCAGCCAAACTATCTACTGATCTTTGAACCCATATAAAGGTAGAATCCAGCTCTCTTGATAACTGTTTATTTTTCCCTCATAATATGTCGGTATTGCTATGACCCTATATTGTTGTCCATTAGCCATCCCACTACCATCTTGGAATCCCCTTAAACCAATATTCTCTTGAAATTGACAGATTTGCCCAACCTCTGTGCTTGTAGAACATCTAGCAATTCAGCAATTGTTGTTCATAATATGTCAGTATTTTTTCCAAATCTTGGAAACAGCCTCTCTGTATGTGTAGGAGGGGTAAGGCTGTGTACATCTGTCCCTCCCCAGACCCCGCATTGGTGGGAGCCTCATGCACTAGGCTGCCCTTATTTATAAAAAAAAAAAAAAAAAAAAAAAAGCCAATGCACCACTTTTACCAAGATGTCCTCCTAGAATTGTCTTTTCATCGAATATTCCCACATTCCTTTATTCACATACTCACCACAATATAGCTAGCTGCCCTTATCCACATTATCTTCCCTTTTTCATTTGCTCGGATTAAGGTTTTCTGAATTAAACTTTAATGGTTGCTTTTTAGGCAATCCAGGCCCATCTATAGTAGAGGCGCACCTGAAAACCATGAGGGTTCAAACTATACTAGTATACTTGCGGCCTATACGAACAGGACATTCAGTGAGGACTGAGATCCTCTCCTTACTTTCAGGAGTGGAGTTTGCCACATCTTTGGAATGCTGATCGTTGGAACTTGGAGATAGAGGACAGCTCCCAAGTGGTAATCACTTGAATAAGGGAAAGAGGAGATGGACCTTGCATCCTTCAACATGACATTAGAGAGGCTACTTAGCCTCAAGAATAAACTGCTTCTTTTTTTGGGTGGATGATGTCTTATCACCCCTGTTGTACTCCCTTTTCTTCTTAATGAATTGTCTTTTTATTTATTTTCCATAAAAACCTGCCTCTTTCAAGTGGTTCCTAGATATGCTAACTCAGAAGAGGATGCATTGATCAGGGACGGGGTTGATTTATAATAGGTTTGCTGCTATGAGGCAGAAGTGGGGCCATGGAATAATATCAACGGTGTAATGGGAGGGGGGGATGCTCTGTTAGCCCTGGGGTATTTTGGAACCATTACTGCTGTTTATCTTGCTTGTACATTTTTAATATTAGTAAAGTCTCCAATCTTGTAACCAAGCAAAAAAAATTGTCAAGTGACTCATGTCAAGGGATCACGATCTTAGCAACTAACTCATGGGGCTAGAGCTGGAGCAGGAACTCCAAAGCACTAAATTTAAAAGGTTCCAAAAGAAAATCATGATTAGAATTAGATTAAGTTTAACCATATGATCAATAGATTATTTTGGGAGCTTTCTATGAGTTGAAATAAAACATTTCTCAAACTATCCAACTAAACACAGTAAGTGATGGAGCGCAATCCGGTCGGTCCTAGCTGTCAACGATCTTGCCTCTGGCTGGAGCAAAAGGTGCCTGAAACGGGGAAGAAAGCGAGTAATCTCCGGGGAGGAACCCGGTGAGAGTGCTCCGAAGCTCAAGTTAGTATTTCCTCAAAGGCAAGATGAAAAACCAGATGGCGCAAAGTTATCACGTACCTCGTTCTTGGGGGGAAGAGAGCCTTTTATAACCACTTCGCGCACTCACTCCCAAGCTCCCGTCAGGTTGGGTATCATTACCTCTGCACTTCTGCCAGTTCGGGTGTCATCACCTCTGTTGGGGCAAACAACCGCCACTGCTCTCTTTGTCGAAGCCGTCTCTGTGACTGGCGGTGGTAGGTGGCCGTTGAAGTGCGGTTGTCAAGCGTCAGATCCTAAGTCAGTCAGGTGCGCCGCCTCAGGATACAGACTCCTTTGGTGTCAGGTACGGTTGTTCAGTTCGGCGGCCTGGAAATGAAGTGTTGGAGTGGTGTGCAAGGTGAAGTCTTGAGTTCGGATAGAGGTGTGGCCCGAACTGCCCTGGGGTGGGCCAGTTCGGGTTGTTGCCCTTTGCGCTCCTCGTAAGGCTCGGGGTCAAAGGGAGAGTTCGGGTTTCTTTTGGGGAGCTCGGACCGCTGGTTCCTCCTCTCGAAGCTTGCGCCTTGAGCGTACTGCCGTGCCGAGCTGCTGCTTCTGCCAGGCACCCTTGGTTGTTTCCACGTGTTGGGTGGTTAAGAGGTCGGGCCAAATCTTCCTTCATCAATTGCCCCCCACTCCTCGCGCTAAGGGGCTTAACTTGGCGCGGGGAGTTCGCGAGGTGACGGGTGGATTTGACCCGTACTTCGAACCGGTTGACTGATGTCGCGAAGTGTGCGTTCGTCAGGAGATTTCCGGGTTTCTCGAGCACCAAAAAAGTCAGGAAACGCGCCAATCCGCCTTTAAATGTTGGGAGACGTGACAGCGCGCGTTATTTCAAAACTTAAAAAGCGCGCCGCTGGGAGACATGACAACGGGTGTTATTTCAAATTTGAAAAAAACGCGTCGCTGCTGCCTTCAATGCTGGGAGACGTGCGTCGGCGCTGCTTCAGATTCAAAAGACGTGCGGCCAGTCACATCTCGGTCTTAGGAGGCGTGCGGTCAGCTTGATCGTGTGCCGTTGGATTTGCCTCGATCAGAGCTGTCGGTTTTCGGTCACTGTGGGTATAAATAGTGAGGGACCCCCAGTCGCTTTTCATTGCCATTCTCCTACATTTGCTTCTTGAGCTCGCGTCCAAGTTTTTAGCTCACGTCAACCTTCCGTAGTCCGTTTGCTTTTCCCAGGTGAGTCAGTACTTTCTTCCTGGTATTCTTTTCCTCCCGATGTCTAGCTCGGACAGCTTAGACAGTTCTTCGAGGGGGTCAGATGCAGGTTCTACGAACCGAGCTGCATCCCCCGACAGCCTTAGTGAGCCCGAGGTAGAGCTCGAGGAAGAGTTTGAACCCATAGGCCAAGTCGCCTCGGCTAGTTTGGCGTCCTCCCGTCGAGGTCGGACGTTAGACAAGTTTGGGCCCTCAACCATGACGCCTGAGGGGCTTTACTCCCTTATCACCCAGTTCAACCTGCCTAGGGAGTATACTTACTTTATACCATCGGGCGACTTCCCTTGGAAACACAGTCCTGATGAGATCGTAATATTCCGGGAGCAGCTCGTCGCTGGGTTGCGCCTACCTTTCCACCCCCTCATCATCGAGGTTATGAACCACTTCGGCGTTACCGTCGGTCAGCTCCACCAGAGCCTTTTATAACCACTTCGCACACTCACTCCCAAGCTCCTGTCAGGTCGGGTATCATTACCTCTGCACTTCTGCCAGTTCGAATGTCATCACCTCTGCTGGGGCAGACAACCGCCACTGCTCTCTTTGTCGGAGCCATCTCTGTGACTGGAGGTGGCGGTGGCAGGTGGTCGTTGAAGTGCAGCTGTCAAGCGTCAAATCCTAAGTCAGTCAGGTGCGCCGCCTCAGGATACGGACTCCTTTGGTGTCAGGTACGGTTGTTCAGTTCGGCGGCCTGGAGACGAAGTGCTGGAGTGGTGTGCGAGGTGAAGTCTTGAGTTTGGATAGAGGTGTGGCCCGAACTGCCCTGGGGTGGGCCAGTTCGGGTTGTTGCCCGTTGCGCTCCTCGTAAGGCTCGGGGTCAAAGGGAGAGTTCGGGCTCCTTTTGGGGAGCTCGGACCGCTGGTTCCTCCTCTCGGAGCTCGCGCCTTGAGCGTACTGCCGTGCCGAGCTGCTGCTTCTGCCAGGCCACCCTTGGTTGTTTCCACGTGTTGGGTGGTCAAGAGGTCGGGCCAAATCTTCCTTCATCAGTAAGACATAGTTATAATCATGGTTACAACATGGTTTGATGCCAGGTAACATCCACAACAGCACCAGTGGTGAGTTCCATGCCTCTGAACATGGGACATGTTGCATGTAATTTCACCCCACAAGTTTGGTTTTCTCTGTAACACTGGATATTGTCTATGTAATATCCCCTACCTCCTAGTTAGATCCATGACCGATCAGTCATTATTTCTGGATCAATAGCTAACAACTAAATCAGATCCATCAAACATGTAATAGCAATGAATTTGTTGAAGGCCTTCTTTACTGAACTTTTTTTTTTTGAAAGGTAAGGTAAAATTGTATTAATATAGTCAAAAGGAAGTATACGAGTGTGATAGTTCACTGTATAAAATGATTCTTTACATATGAACACCATTAAGATCCCCCAAAAGAGTAACATTCAAAAAAGAAGATAGACAATCATAATTTAAGAAAAGAAAAAGAAAATGCTACAGAATCATATAAGCCACAATGGCTCAACTTTAGGCAATTGTAAAGTACAAGTAAACCAAATATGTCACTATTTTTAAAAGTTGAACAAACAGAACCAGCAAAACAGGGTTGAGTACAACTACCACTGGTAAGTGAAGAGAAGGAAATCCTCCAGGGGGGAATACAAAGTCAGTTGCTGCCCCAATTGGACCAGAAAACCTTCCATTTCCTATTGATGCTGAAGGATCTAGATTCATATCACATATCTTCTTTACCTTCTTCTCTTGAACCTATTCAAAATTACATAAGCACATAATAAGTACCACAATTATTGTAATGCAGACCCCTATTTCCTAATTCTTCCTTCATGAAGAGAGATTAGCAAGATTGCTAATGAGAAAAAGAAACAACAATATAGAGGGTGTCATAGAAATAAATGTTCTACGCCTTCTGAAATGTCAAATAAGCGCAGGATTCTAGCCAAATGATTAATACGAAAAAGATTCATCAGAGGCAAATAAATAATCTTGATTCTGGTTTGTTTGATATAAATTATCAAAAAAGTGGAGAAACTGAAAAGAAAAAGAAAATGGATGAGAAGAAGAAGACCTAAGAAGAAATTGAATATCGACAACTTGAGGATTGAAATTCTGGTCTTTTCTTTCACATTGTAACCATGATTAACAGTTTAACACTATAAAGCATTCTGGCAGTGAACCCCAAGTCCACTATAATATGACTGTTAACACTGCCAACCCTATCCTCAGACTCCAAACAAAGCACCTGAGCCTTGTAATTTCCTAAATGAATCATCTATCTTCCTCTCCATACAATTCTTGTTTTCATATAACAATCTTCCTACTTTTTGTTCTTGAGTCATCTTATAAAGTACACAATAATGCCATCAAATTTCTCCACATGCACAAAGAGTCTTAAAAGCAGTAATGTAAACCAATAGTGCAGTTTACCACTATTTGAAATATGTTGTCACACCATAGTTAAAAGGATCAACACCCTGGAACTGAGCAAAATCCAAGGACAAAAAGAAAAGCTCACACATGACAACCTATGTTACCCAGATATGACAAGAACATATCAAATACGGAATTTACACTAAAAATTGAAGTACCCAACATGATATGGCACCACAGATATCCAGGTAAAAAGGGAAATAAATAAATTCTACAATTTGAAACTCAAATAACAAAAGAGAAACATGTAACTTATTTGCCCTGGTGTCGCATCCTACTAGAAAAATCACAAGAGATAATGACTCACTATGTCATCCTTACATAGGGTGCATATACAAGAGGATAACTTCCAAGTTTTTTGTAAGCACTGAAGCACCTGATGTGAAAATGCTCATAACTAAAAACCGTATCCTTTTGCAAAGTAGGACTCTGTGATATATTGTTAACCAAAAATTAGTGGGCATTAGGGCATTCGTGTCAAGAGCCTTATACAAAGATGAACATGAAAATGTTCCTTTCGTGTCAATGGCCATACCTGTCAACCAAGCCATTATGGTCAAGAAAGAGAAACTCTAATCCTAAGTAAATGCAATCCAATCTTCATTTCTTTCTTTTTTTTTATTTTATACTATTTTTACAATAGATAGTTTCTTTGTAGAACAGTACATACAAGGCTGCACAAGATATAGAAAAAGGTTCCTAATCCTAAGTCAATACAATCCAATCTTCATTTCTTTCTTTTTTTTTATTTTATACTTTTTTTTTTAAAATAGATAGTTTCTTGGGAGTATATATCAAACAAATATAGAACAGTACATACAAGGCTGCACAAGATATAGAAAAAGGTTCAAACCCATCACCAAAAAAACTATGTAGATAAGAAGCTACCACGATACCAAAGATCCTTTGTTCTCCTGATTAGGTAGGCATATCAGCTATTCATTTCTCTTTCGAACCATCTACTGATCAATAAGAAGGCCTTTTCTAGAGCAACCCACCTCCCACCAAAGGTCCCTAATTATCTTTTTGTATTCTAAATTTAGCAGGTGCCTTGATATGGATAAAAGTAAATGCCAGATTAAAAATATATTTAATTAATATGATCTTGCCTCCAATACAGCACTGATGCTGCAAGCTGGAGGATCTCTCAACCACTGTTTTCCAAAACTCAGTCAATTCTGGATGTGTTTGACATAGAGAAGAAGCATTTCTCATGCTCCTCCCTCTAGATATTAGATGGCCAATTGTCAAAATCTTATCAAGCTCATAGCCCATTGAAAAATGAATAAAAAACGCTAATGCAAAAAGTATTGTATTATAGTATGTATCTGAAACGTGAGAGCAAGGTACGGTCCACTATACAAGGATCATTATAGCATGTACAGTATTCATAACCAAATTCATCTCCACAGTAAGTAACTACGATTTCCATGGTAAGTAACTATCATCTCAATTAAGTAATGAATAGAAGACGTTTCTGACTGGTCGTCTGGTCCATATCCAATACCCTTGTATTGTCACTTCTGATGGATATCCTTATTATTGTAGCATGGCAAGAAGGTTCACACTTGACAGGGAGATCAGTCTCTCATTCATAAAATGGCACTAAAACCAAAGGCTCGACACAACCTCATCCAGCAACAGCTCAAAAGAACCCCAAACCACCACTAGTCTATAGAGTTTCACATGACTAGTCAGGATATCCCTCTTTTCGATGCCTACTACTACACTGTACATCTTCTCAAGTATTCAGCACCAGATCTCCAACACCAACCTTGAAAGAGATGTGCTTGAATCTTCTGAATGCTCAAGGATGACCTTCCATGTGTTGCTGATCTATAAAACCTAGATAGTAGACTAACTTTAATCACATAAATTCTTTTGGATCATCCAACAACACTACTTGAAAAGGTGCTTTATTTGCTAGGAGTTGGCAAGTTTTATGTAAAGTAGCTATTTCAACTCTTTTAATACCTGCACTTTCTGAACCAACTTCTGATCTCTTGACCAACCATCATGGTCAACACCTTTTTCTCATGTGTGATTATTCATTTCTCAATATAAAGTCTAACTAATAAAATAAAAATCTAGACATTTACTAATTGAAATAAAAATGGTCAGAAATGAGAAGATATTAGATTATTAGATCCTATATTGGTAAAACACTTCTTTTTTGAATTCTTATAGAAATTACTTCAAGATAAAACAGGACACAATATCCAAGAAGTGTTTTCATGAATAAACTACATTTGAAGAGAAAAGTATGCTTTGTTCCACTAACCTTCCAATACTTCACAGTTTTATCATTAGTTGATAGAAGGAAAAGTGCACCATTTGCCGTTTGACACCATCGTACTTTATTAATTTTCTCCTCTATTTCCAAGCTCTTGAGGTAGTCAAACTAATACAAAAATTCAGAATTAATGTAAACAGGTAGCAGAATCAATATCCATCCTTTTAATCATCAACAGGAAAAGGCAGCAATTGACATGAAATACCTCAGGTTCATGACTCTGAAACTCTGTCTTGTAACGAAATTCAGGATGCCTAGCATTGGAATAGTCCATCTTTTCCTGATCTTTCCGGAAGGCATACTGCATCGAACAATTTTAACAATTAAAGTTACCCTTATCTCTGACAACCAGAACCAAACTATCAAACATATAGAGACGTTTACATTTTTCCCATCTGTCCTTTCAAATAGCACAACCCGGCCTCCACGGTCTCCAGTTGCAAGATGTTCACCACTTTTGTCAAACTCAATAGCAGATATGATATCAACTGCAAATGACAAAGAAGATAAAAGACATAAGAAATTAAACTACCAAAACAAGGGTTTCTATGTGACCCAGTCTCATATTGCATAAAAAAAAAAAAGACAAATTGGTCAAAATAAATGGTCAAGAACCAAAATAAAAATAGCAATATGTGGGTAAATGCTGTTTCATGGACTTTTCTAAATGGATAAGTGCCAGACACATGTCATATTCTGAGAACCTAAATATTCTTGTTCAATATCTTTTGATTTCCTTGTCTTTTTCTTGTTGTTCTTACTTGCTTGATATGAATGAACATCTAAAACAAGCTAACAGTGTCACATATATTTATTCCTTTATCTAAGGTGGCATATGGGGGCCATTAGCTGGATATTTTATCCAGTCCACCCCTCCCACGACCCCAAATAGCTGGGTGTTTTATCTATAGGTGGCATACGATCCGATTCATATAATACCCCATTGGTAATGGTAAATACTTACTTTTCACGAGTCCTCAAATTCATTTCCTTGATCTCAAAAATTCAGCACCCTACACTCATCCAGTCCCAATGCCAAAGGAGCATTATAAGAAATGCTTTCTGGTTGAAGGAACGGATAATATGGATTTTTTTTCTTTTTTTCATGTAAGGTAAAGAAAGTATTGGATTAATAATTCCAAAAAGAGCATTTATGTATAACAATGATTTTCGTTACTTAAAAAAAAAAAAAGACAACTTATGTATATAAACAATAGAGTGAGCAATATACCTCCTATAATGATCTTAGACAGTTCCATGGATCATAATGGCTACTGACCTAGTAGATCACTCTAAGAAGAAGAATGTGCTTAATACAGATTGAAGAAGTTCAGATTTAAAAACTCCCTTTCCTTTACTTAAACTATAATATAATATTCTAAACTTTGCCATTATATATATCCCAATAGATTTTCAAATCATCAAGATAGACACGAAATAGTAATAGGAAGAACAATTTATGAGTATTTGAGCTCTTGATTACATCTATAAGCAAACAAAAAACATTAATTAGAAAATAATTCGGTTCTACAAAGCAATAAGCAATCTAATGGTGAAATGGTGTCCATTAGTTAAAGCATTAACCAACTTAGATATGAGAAATCTGGGAAAAAAAACACTCAATGCGATTTTTCCGCACCTCTGAGGAGAACAAAGATAGCAAGACAGCAGAAAAATACCATGATTTCTCAAGGAATATTCCAATGGTATATTTCAACAAGCCTAAAACGAAAAGCCTACTTGGACTACACCATAAACCCTCATGATAAAAGAACCACCAGGTAAGAAAAGGACTAAACTGTAAATGCAAGACATGATTCCTCTCTAAATACAAAACCCATTTTCTCCGCACATCAAACTTGGAGATACAAACATGCGCATCAATGGAAATAAGCTGAAAACACGAAAACAATAAAAGGAATATCGAGGCACCTTCCTGAACTTCCTCCCCGGCCGCTCGCTCTCCAAAAACCTGAGAGAATTTCCATTCGAGAGGAAGTGGGACCCCCACTTCTCCGTTCCCAAGAGGGATCATCTTCAAAAAAAAAAAAATAGATAAATAAATCAGAACCCCGTTCAACCCTCCAACATCGCCGATCGGGAGAGCAATCCCATCAGATTTTTTCTTGCCCCGATATTCACAGCATTCATCCAAAAAATGCAGCTACTTGGCAAAACAGACAGATATAGCGAATATATATCTATCTTGCTCTGTTCGTGTATTATGTAGACAACAGTGGTTTCAGAAAGAGAGAGTGGAAGATGAAGGAAAGAGAAGATGACGTAGCAGGGAAAAGGATGTTTAATGGGAGAAGTGGAGCTGGTTTTATTTTGTAAATATATCTATCTTCAATTTCTCCTTGCCTTTCTCGTCACGTGATAAACCACGAATATTTAGGCCCTGTTTGGTGTTTGCTTGCACCTTGCAGTGCAAAACTGATGCAATACAAACTTTGCATGTGATTTGATTCACATCGGTTTGTTTTGTTATTACGATTTGTACTCTTGCATGATACAAAATTTGCAATTTTTGTTTCATTTGCATTGCAAATTTTGCAACGCTTCCATGTTGTTTTGATTTTTCTTCTATAAAATGAGGATTAAATCAGAATATTGCTTCAGCCTATTTAAACTCTCATGCATTTATGCTAGTGCAAATGAAATTCAAATTTCTATTGATCAGCCCCTAATATTTCATGAATAAACAGCAAATGGTGCCAAACACAACCCTAAGTAACGATGAACTCATAGCAGGTGCATTGTTCAGTACCATCCCCATTTAAGGTTGGAACGTTGCCATATCAACACTTACATTAAACTTGAAAAGTTGAAATGGAAACACCACATTTTGTACATGTGGAGCCATTTGAAGAAATACCGTTCTATGAATCTGGGGTGTCTCCACGGAACAAATAATATAAATTAAAATATGATACTTGATGTTTCGTGCCAATGGCCCAAAACGACTCCCTATTTTGGACGTGGCCTGAACACCACGATACCAAACACCGTCCTAATTATTGCGGTGTTATAACTTCTTGACAATGAAAACACAACATCGATTCCTTATAATTAAACTATTTATGGGATGTGGAACGGGGCACCAGACAGCTTCTTAAAGAAAAGGGAAAACAATTGGGAACATGAGATGATCATTCAACCAATTATTACTTCATATGACTGATACAAAGTTTAGGACACAATTATAGTAGTATAAATATTTAAAAATGCTTCTCTGGTCTTCCTACACACATTAAAAAGCATTACAAGGTGGAAAAATAAGGAACATTCTGTACATCCCAAAAGCAAATCATTCATGGAAAACACTTACTGATGTCAATGGGTCGGGTTAGGGTAGACTTGATCTTGAAACACTTAGGATGTGTTTGGTTCATGGTTGCATTTGTGTTTGTGTTTCACTGCTGGATACATGGTTCCAAAACCAGTAGAATGGGCATTTTATGGTGCATCCCAAACACCAATGAAGTTCTAGTTATAATGTCTCATTCGATAATGGCCGTACGATCATAAATAGTTGATTGACTGGTCCAAGAAGACGGTTCAATCAGATGGTTTGCTACTTTGCTTGGTGAAACTCTGAAAACAGTCAAAAAGCCTGGGACTCAAACAAATTGAATAGCATTCCTGGGATGGCTCTTCTCTAATCGACTCAATTATCAACAACATTCTCTGAACATAATTATTTCTACCCTTTGACATTACTGGATTGGTGAAATTAGGCTTTCCGTCTAAATTGAATTCAAGGCAGAAGTAATTGCGTGGGAGTACAAATAACAAAGTGTAAATTCTGATTGGATTTTTCTCTGGGTTTTACTTTGCTTTATGTTTTATTTCACTTCCTTTACAATGCAACCAAACAAAACGAAGTATAATTTAGATTTAGAACAAAAAAATGTCAGATTTTGTATTCAATTCATTGCACTCTCGTGCTTTTGCACCAGTGCAAACAATATCAGGAGATAAACCCCGAATTTTAGAATGCAACTGTTTTCAAGAAAACAGATGGGAGTGCACATATCCCAACCACTTGGTGAATGAGGGAGAGAGCTGAACATGATTGGTGCAGGGTAATCCATTATTGTTGCTGTCTTAATTCCTACAACTAATGGATGAAAGTAACCAACAAGATCATTTAGTCCCCCGACAGCAACTAATCTAATTTAAGAGAAGTGCAAATGAAGCAATAGTGAAGTTTGAAATATGACTTACTGCTCCTGTAAGAAATTTGGACTCAGGTTTACATTTCAAAATGCTTTCCTTGCACTACATTTTTTCTCTTCTCCTAGCAGTCATACCCTTATGACTGAAAATTAAAAGGTTACATAAATATAGAAGATTGCACAAATCGTCAATTATCCTAAGCACGTTGTCCCTTAGCTTTGCCACAGAGGAGGGCATTTGGTGGAATGTCATATTCATTGGCTGGGGTTTTGTCTTGGTTCCAGACCCTGAGATAGAATTGCTGCCCCAAATACTGCCTCTCCCATATTGCAGACCGCAAATTCCACATACCTTGGTTGTCCAAGGAGACCCAAATGGTGGTCCATGAATTTGGATACACCTGCAAGACCATACATTGCATTAAACAAATAGAAATCATTCTAAAACTTTTTAAGTAACATAAGTCTAGCATATAAATTGCAAGTCAACCACTGAAAACTCTCTGCTTGTTCTGGTTTCAGTTACCTGAGCAGTATGTCTAGTGAGTGTATCAATTAGATTATAGCCATTCCTACTGGCCGGTGTCCACTGCCC
The DNA here is from genome assembly GCF_055504915.1 of Nelumbo nucifera. Taxonomy (NCBI): domain Eukaryota; kingdom Viridiplantae; phylum Streptophyta; class Magnoliopsida; order Proteales; family Nelumbonaceae; genus Nelumbo; species Nelumbo nucifera. The sequence goes on from NC_142653.1 coordinate 24,536,643, forward strand.
GTGACCATATCTGCATTCACCATACCTACAATCGGTACTGATAAAAAAAATACACAGAAAGAGATTAAAGCCTTACCCAACAACCCAGAAATCATAACCATCTAGGTGCCAAGATTGGATGGTGTTCTCATTATTTTGGAAGACAACTTCAATAAACTCATGGAGAGAAGCTGGCATAACAGCTGTAGCAAGTAATGCAGGACCTCCACTAGGCGCTGTTTGAATGGAATTCAGACTAAAGACCCCAGGGATATTGAAATAATCGGCAAGTTTGAGCGGGGTATCTGAGTTAATGTAAGAGACCCTATTAACAGCATAGCGTTGCTTCCCATTTATCTGTGGGGCTGAGTTGGCCAAGACAATTGTCCTTGATGGTTTTATCTGCCCATAATGGAATGAACCTTGAGGATTGGGCCTAGCCGCGCTTGCTGTCAAGTTCCATCTTTGAAACAAAAAGTAGGATAATCAGATTCTTCATTCATAAGGAATTTTAAATTTTAATAGGATAACCAGAGACCTCAGTGTATTATATAAATCTGAGCATTAGCATTTGAAGGTCTGGTCTATGCAAGACTCCAATTGTTGAGTATAATTTGTTTCAATAAAATGCAATTTAACATGTCAGTGGCAATTATTGACCAATTTCAACAAATGCCTCGGTCAAGTCCTCAAAACTAATATACCTGAAGGTTCTGGCCTGCTGCATTGACCAATCTATTTGATAAGAAGGACCAGAAGGCAATTGACCAGAAACTGGGGTGTGAGAATTGGTATAGTGTAGCACTGCAGTTGTTGTGAGAACAGTACTTGTGAATCGTGTGGATGCAACAATATAGTAATCTTTGGGAGATTGATTTAGTGTGACAAGGACAGCCACAGATTGGCCCACATGTACATCCAGAGAATCATAGATAATCTGAATGGTGTGGGAACCTTCAACTTCGACCAGCTTAAGTGTATGGCCCTGGATCCTAAAGTTGATTGAGGATGACAAGCCCACATTTGAGATTCTGAACATGTAGGTTTTACCTAGAAAAAAAAAATCATAAAAAAGTAGATCAAATACGTATAGATGAACTTGGTTTGAGGTTGTGTTAGAAATTAAGCACTTACTCATCACAAAATGGATGTGCAGAACCTACCATTTAAAGCCCCATTAAAAATTTTTTAATTTAGTGATGAAAGTTACCTTGATCTCCACTAAAAGAAGTATGCGCCTGGCCATTTATTAGAAGACCGTCAGGGAAAGGAAGAGGTTTCCCGGAATCCAAATATTGTTGTAAAGTCTGCAATAATCAGAAAGAAGAAAGAAGTCAAATACCATGAAAATTTGCAGTCACTGGATATATTACAAAGACCTGTTTTTCCTGTGTTAAAAGTGGGGATAGGTCTCTAGCTTTAATTTTGTATCAGTCACCATAAGATCTAAGGCTGTGTTTGGCTTGAAGGAAAAAAGTAGGGAAAGGAAAGGAAAGATAGGGAAATCTTTACAAACTTTATATATGTTTCCCTACCTTTTCCTTCAAACCAAACATAACCTAAGGGTCAACAGCGTTAGTAGGGCTGGTTCACCAAATGAAACTGGTTGACTAATGGAGGATTTTGAAACAAAGAGTGGAGATTTGATCCAGAAAACTTTAACAGTTAATCAACTTGACAGTTTCACAAGAAGGCGTTGTCTGGTTTGGACCCTGGTCCTGATTGATTGGACAAGCTGTTAGAAACTTTCACTGCAAATGTCTCCATAGTGCAATACAAGGGATCTAGTAGAACTAACTGAAAATAGTTGCTGCCATACGTTGAGAAATAGGCCTTAATTTTAGAACAGGAAGATGAAAACTACTAATGGATTCTAAAATCTAAAATGCCCAAATGAATAAACTTTTGCTAGAAATATTATGCACAGATGTTGGAGGGGAATATGGAAACCTGGTCAAGCCGTCAAGGTGAAAATGCATAAGTTATTTACCTTGTGGTTGGTTTTGTACCAATCACCAATCAGTAGTGTGAAATCACCATCAGGTTTAGGAAATGGGATTGGTATCCCTGGTCTCTGATACACATTCAGACCTCCATACCCACCAGCGGCTTTGTGCAGCGAAGTGGATGGAAAGTAGGTGAAGCTTCCAATCTGATCCTTTGTTTGAAACTTGTATGTGTAGTTTGAATTTGGTAGAATTGGGCAATTGGTTCCCAGTACTCCATCTTGCCATGAGTTCTTCCTTTGTTTAATGCCATTCCTGGTAACGAGAAGCCATGAATTGATAGATGCAAGTTGGTCATTGTGAAATTTAAGGCTACCTTTAATTGTGAAATTTTATAACCAGGAAAGGAACATAATAACCCAGGATGGCACTTTAATTTGCACAAGAGACTCTTAATAGGTTAAAGTGGAACACAGAGGCCACTGATTTTAGAAAATTGGACATTGATAATAGACCTCTCTGAATATTAAAATAGAAAAATGAACCAAACTGTTATATTTTTGTTTTCTGTAATCTGAACCGAAAATAGAAAAGGGAACAAAGATATTGAACCAAATGATGAAGGTAGTGTGTGCATTGGCAGGGAATCCAATTTCACAGTTAAACAAATAACTACGAAAGAGTGAGAATTCTGACAAGTAGAAAATAACCGAAAGAGAAGAAAAAATATGAAAGCAAATATCTTTTTTGAAAAAAAAATTAGATAATTCTTACAGGGTTTTACAGAGGATTATCAACCAAATAGGAAATATGGCCAGAAAAGGCAATAAGAATATGCAATTTAAGGCACAGATAAGTGAACAAACTAAGAGACAACATGGTGAAGTAAATAAAGAAAAGAAAAGACCAACCATGTCAAGAGAAAAGGCTGGTCCAGCTTGTTAATGAGGTTAAGAACAATGTTGTCATTGGTCACAACGTCAAGTCTAGGACCAGGAAATTGGCCATTGATAAGAATAACCTTCAAAACCAAAAAAAAAAAAAAATGACAATGAATTATGAGATTAGACACAAAACCTATTCCATCTAGTTGCCCAGTAAGACCAATCAAATCTTATAAAGTGAACTGATGATAAAATATATACTATCACAGAGACTGGAAACTCAACCTGTTGAGGGACACCAAGAGGAGAAATTTTTCCATAGGTTACAGTCCATGTATAATATTTGTAAGGGTCCTCTGCTTTGACCAGAGGAACACTTAAACAAGCGAGAACTCCAAGGACCAAATGCAGTAAAATTGCAACTTCTGCCGTCATTTTATCAGGAAAATTGTCTCCGAGTTGATCTAATTTGTGCAACAAAAAAGGAAGTCATAAACAAGACATTAGTAAATAAATAAAAAAAAAAAACTTATTAGATCTAGAGCCTAAGCAGAAAGAATGGAACATAAATACATGCTTAAGAAAAGAAGATGTAATGTGCTTGATGGATTAAGCAGGATCTCCCACAGTCACAACCACAACAAAGCTAAAACACTAATATAGACGTTCAAAGCCATGGAGATCCGAGATTAGTTGTGTCCAGCACAGAAGCATCAAGGAGCAATACAGAGCCATCAAAATTTGCTTGAAGAAAAAGTTTTAAGGTATCATTTTGCAAGACATAAAGAATGCTTCATCATTATTTTCTAAGGAAGAACTTTAAGGAAAATTGGAAATTTCCAGGATCTGAGTTTCGGAACAGGATGTTTGGAGGTCCCCACCGACTGAAAATCGAAAACGAAAAACTTGAAATGCAAAAGATGCAACACTGACAGTCGAAGCTTGCATAAAATCAGAGACACTAATCAATGGAACATTAAAATGGAGTAAACTAAACAAGAAAAAATCGTTCACCTGATCTGGAATTGGATAATAAACCTCGTCGGTTGACAGAGTAAGGGAAATAAAATGAGAAAAAGACTGCTCCTTCACAATTGCAGAGTCCAATGAAGTGAAGCAGTGGGCTATGCTTGCTTTTTGCTTAAGTAGGGAAAAAAGCGGGAAAAACTTCACAATCAACAACAACAACTTGCATGGGATTCTAGTCTTTAGCCTTTACTCTTTACTGAGAGTTTTGAATAGATAATAATTAATTAGTGTTTTTTTATTCTTACACTGAGCCCTCACACATGGGTCATCAGTCATCACGCGCTTCCGCGTCGTCATTATGGATCACAACATCGCAAATGCGAGATGTTATGTTTTATGCTTACGGTGAAGAGCTTTTGGTTGAATAGAAGGATTATATATATATATAATAGATGAATGTATCGGAGGAGGAAGAGCTTTTCAATGCAGGATGGAGATTGGTGAAGAAGATAAAAAGAATTTAATAACAATGTGGTTGATAGGAGATAGTAATTTTCGGTGACTGGATCTGGATTGAATGGAAGGGTCATGGCCCATGGGAGTATTGGCTTCACATGCAACATCTGAAAAGTGAGACCCACCTCCATTCTCCAAGGGGACAAAGGAATAAATGAAAAAAAAAAACTTGGAGACCGTTCATTTTTTTGGATTTTGGGAAGGGAACTTGGATTTTCGTTCCCATTGTTATTGACTAATTAGGAAATGTTTGAAACCGTGGTCGTTTTTCAAAAAAACGGTGCCACGTCGGATTCATATAGGTGTTTTAACAAATGCCCATGTATGTCATTGTTTAGTTCAGCCGATTATTAAAAAATCGGGCATTTCGAAAATCGTTCCCCCCTAATGGTGTTTATTTGTCAGCACATACATAAAAAATGGTGATGAAAATCATCTTATCAAATAGTATAGTGTTGCTTACTGCCTACGTGGCAGAAGCGTTTTTTTTTTTTTTTTTGTGAAAACCATGTCTTAGAAGCATGGGCATTTTTTCTTGAAAATTGATCCCAAAAAATGTCCACACTTCTAAACACCATGTAGGTTTTTGGCATCAATGTCATTTCCTCGGAAAAAGGCACCACGTTACATCAACACAACATCAAAAATCCATTTTTATGAAAAATGTTTGGTTAGTCTTTTTTTTTTTTTGAAAAATGTTTTTTTAAACCACACATTAGAAATTGGGAAATGTGTGATGGGAGAAAACATCTATTTTGGTGTTTTTTTGTTTTTTTTACTATTGCTAATATGACATTGAAAAATGCCTATATGACAATAACAACACCAATGGTATCAAATAGAAAACCTTAGAAGATGTTTTCTAGAAAACAACATGCTTATACAATATCATTTATTGGGAAAACAATTCTTAAGAGAACATTGCTTAAGATATCTATGTTCTTCTTTTAGATTTATGTGGGTTCTATGAAAATTTTATTTTTATTGGATATTAAATTTCTTATCTAGAAGAAAAGTTATCAATAATTAAATAAAATAAAATTACCGCTTTTAATAATAGATTTTTATGACTAAAACAGTCATTATATTATTTACCTGTAAAATAAAATATCACAAGTAAATATATTTACCCAAATAATTATTTCTTAAGAAATACTTATTCGGGTACATGCATTTATTCACTAAAAAACTTATTGAAAAACAAATGGGTATTTGGTGTTTTGTTTGGTAAAACCTAAAAGCTAGGGGGGTCGTATCGCATGATTCACATCTCATCTTCCCTCCGTCAGATCGCCCAAATCCGAATTCTTCCTGACGACCACCACGTGGTTCTGTTGTTCAGTGAATCCAATTCAGAGATCAGAGCCTGGGGGTTGTTACTAGCCTTTGGCAAAACTACGTCCTACGATTACTGAAAGTTGCATTGCTCATGTTCATGTGTTCTGTAGCGCATTGAAGTTTTTAGGTGCAGCAGCAGCTAGCAAGTACGGGGAGATCTCGAAACAGAATACAGGACCTTCAATTTCCTAATTCGTGAAGGTAGCGGTCTGCTACAAACAATAGGCTATTAATATTGTCCCAGTCCCAACCTGCCTTTGCAGCCGCACATTGCAAATGAACTGCGATCTGCTCTTCACCGAGCGTGCCTCACAGTTACATTCCATCCTGCATTGGGGGATAACTTTGGCTGTTGAGAGCCAAATGATGCCCCGCCTGCGCGCCTGCAACAGGCTGAATGTGGCCCTCAACGGTTAGTTTTAATTTTTTGGGGGGTTTTTTATAGAAATACCTCCCTCCCCCCTAACATTTACAAATAGTTATATAGGGGGTATTTATATATTTTGATTTTCTGAGAGAAAAAAATGAAAGAAAATGCCTCCAATAGTTATATAATAGCTAGTTTAGGGAGGCATTTTGGGTAAAATGATAAATAACTTTACAGTAACCAAAATACCCCTCCCAATAACTAAAAAATGACTAGTTTTTAGAGTGTTTTGGATAATTAAATTATTTTAAATTCTTACTAATAGCTCAATTCTCCACCATTCTCACCACACCAATTCAATAATTCTTTTCCCATACTCTTTTAGACTCTTATACTCTCAATACTCTCTCTCTCTCTAGTCTCCAATTCTCAAATCTTGACCTTTTTCAAGTTTCAACAAGAAGAAGGCTTGCTCAAGTATTTCAAGTTAGCAAATTGGGAGGCTTAAAGTAGGGGTGATCATTGGTTGGGCCCGGGCCGAGCTTTGCACTTATGGTAAGGGCTGTAGCTTAGGCCCGGGGTTCCGGACTTGGTTTTGGGCCAATGTCTTTCATATATAAAACATTACATATCTATAATATTTTATATTAAATACATAACATGCATATAAACTTATTTTATACATTATATAATATAAAATATTACATATAATATAAATTATACATGTCATGTTATAGTATTCATATATAAAATATATAATCTAATATAAAATAACATGTATATATATATATATGTGTGTGTGTGTGTGTGTGTGTACATTATAAACAAAATGTGTAAGTTTAAATATATGTAGGTCGGCCCGAATCAATTTAGATATTGTAGTAGGGGTGGTATTGACCACTAGGACAGACATCTACTCACCCATGAGAAATAAGAAGAATAAGAGAAAGAAAAATCCCAAACACAAATTGGAAGTGGGGGTTTTGGTACATTTAAATATTCATAAGAAAAAAATGAGGCAATAATTGGCAAAATATATTATACATGTTAAGCAACCATTTTTATTAGTTGAGGATAGGTAAACTTGAAAAACTTTATGTAATTCTATAAATCTTCAATTTAAAAAAATTTATAGAAATACTATTAGATCAGATGCTTTGAAAATTTTTATTCATATAAACAAAATTTAATTTCTATTTTATCAAATTTTAATTATAGAGTTGCAATTACTTCTGATATTTGGACCTCTAAAATTAATATAAGTTATATCTATATTACTAGTCATTTTATTGATGAAAGCCGGCTTTTACAAAAAATAATTTTAAGTTTTACTAGGCTTGAATGGCCACATACTGGCCAAACTATTGCTACAAGTATTTTAAATACTTTACATGCTTATGGAATTGACAGTAATTTTTTTTTTATATTAGTTTTGATAATGCCAACAATAATGATTCATCAATAAATATTTTGAAATTTCAATTAAAACCTTATTTAATGGTAAATTATTTCATATTAGACGTGCATGTTACATATTAAATTTATGTATTCAAGATGCTTTATATTATTTCTCATCATATTTCTAAAATTAAAAATTGTATTATATAATAAAATTTATGGAGCAAGAAAACAAGAATTTAAATATCTCTGTCATAATTATGGTTTAAAATCTAAACATTTTATTTTAGATGTTCAACATAAATGGAATTTTACATATTTTATGTTAGAAACATGTACTCCCTATAAATAAATTCTTTATGATTTTTATAATTAAAAAATGCCACATGATGTTATACTTGATGAAAATTAAGAAATGGACATTTGTATAAGTTTTTTTACACAATTTTTATGATGTAACTAAGGAATTATTATTAAAATAATGGAAAGTAAATTTAAAAAATCTTGGGAGAACATTTCTCTTCTTTATTGTTTAGCTGCAATATTAGATCCTAGGATTTAAAAATATGGTATAGATATTTTACTTGATTCATTTTGTGAAAATATGAATATTGAAGTGGAAATAAAAAGAAAAATTTAATAGTCTATTATTTGAAATGTATAATTTATATGAATCTAATATGGCATGGAATAAAAAATGTACAACTTGTACATGTACAACTTCCACTTTTGAAACAACTAGTTCCAAAAGTACGTAAGATAGAGTCTGGTCTTTAATAAATAGGAGGCAGAAATCTACTGCAACTTCATTAAGTTCATTTGTTGAACTTAATTTTTATTTACAAGCAATTTTTTCTAGTTTAAGTGATTTATTTGACTCAGAAAGAATGAATAATTTTGATATTTTAGCCTGGTGGAGTGGACATGAAAAAAATTATCCAGTCCTTGCCGCCCTGGCACGTGATCTACTAACCCCTCTGATGCCTACAATTTCATCAGAGTCTTGTTTTAGTGCAGGTACTAGGGTGTTGGGTGACAAGAGAAGTTGCACGAATGATAAAAGTCTGGAGATGCACATCTTCTTCAAAGATTGGCTAGATGCCGAGGACAAATTACAAGACAAAAGAGGGCATGACACTACACCTGATGATTCACCTGAAGCAGATGATCAAAATCAAGATGGAGATGGAGGTGGAACTTGAAGAAAAATGACGAAGACAATATTTTTTTGTATACTCAATAACTTTGTACATTTTTTAAAATTATTGTAAATTTTGTTATTCAATTTTATTTAAAATATTTGTTATTTTTTAGCAATGTAATTTTTAACTTTCAATTTGTAATTGTATTATAATTTTTATATTTTATTCCATTTTGTTAAGTATTTTTTTTTCATTTCTTTGTTAAATTTTTTATTTTTTTTATTTGTTCAATTATTTCCAAAGGAAAGTAAAGTATTTTAGTTTTACTTAACAAAAAAAAATAGTCTAGCCAAGTTTGACCCAAACCCACAACACGACCTACAACCCGCGGTTCAGCACAGGTCCACATGAGCTCGGGCCGTGGGTCGTGCCAGGTTGATCCCCCAATTTATCCCTAGGGAGAGAAGCACGACCCAGCTTAACACATGTATCGACACAACATGACCCACTCTTTGCACGGGCCGCTAGCAAACCATACCATGCCAGCTCAGCACGACCCAATTTACAACTCTATCAAGAGAGAAGAATTCACATCTGCACTATACAGGTATCCCACAACACATCCAAACATCCTAACCGTGTATTTCCAATGCATATTGAAATATACTTGTGGGGTGCAAATGTGATGACATGGGAAGATATTCCCAATATACGGTTGCAATGGCCGGATGAGACAATGTTGGCACTGTATGTTGTAAGTGATCCCAATTCAATTTGGGAATTGTGATTGTTTAGCCCCGTACTAAGAGAGTTCAAATCAGTCCCCACAAGACTGTGCTTGACAATGTCTGATAACATCATCATTTTTTGTATTATCATCATCATACACGGCGGGGATGTGATGTGGAACGTTGTGGGGCGTAGTCTTTTGGGGGGCTGATTTAATCTCGTATTGGGTGGGTCTGGAATCTAGCACGTGAAGTGTTTGTTGTAGGCTCGTAGCTCCAACTCTCCATCTGCTAGGGCCCACAGACACCGTTAAGCTTGAGAGTTGATATTATACACGTGGCGCATCGGTTGAGTCGAAATCGTATATGCTCCTAACAAAACGCTCCTCACACCGATACGACAGTCACATCTCACCATGTATCAATATGCTACGAAATCCTAATACACAGAGGGAGATCGGTGTGAGGTGCCCTTTGTCAGGAGTAAATTTGAGTCATTGCAAATGGAAGCCCGCATTTCCTTTGAGATCCCGATTTCTTCTCCACACGGAATTACCTGACACCCTAGCATCCACCGACATCTTGGGGAATATCTCCTATATGCGTGTTAAATTGGAAATGTTTTCATGGTGCCAATGAAGTTTGAGGTTTTTATTGTTCAGTTTATTCTAGAAATCTGAACCCCACGTTTGGATGAATCTTAATCGTGGATCGATGTCAAATTCATGACTAGGATGCGATTTATAAGGGACTACTAATATAGAGGAGGCTGTAATTTAAAATTTTTGAAGTAGACTGCAGTCTATTTATCAATGTTTCCAATGTACCATTGGAACTGAATTCCTATACTTTTGAAGAGTTTTTGCTTGTAGAGGGAGCTTTGTTATGGCAAATTTATCTAACACCAATGTTTTAAAAATCGACTCAAATGGTAACCGCTTTAGACACCAATTTTCAAGTTATTGGTTCTATCTCGAATTTGAACGGTTCAGTGCATGACATTTAAAAAATAAAAAAATTAAAATGAAAATTGGCCCTTGTATGGACAAACGGGTTGACCATGATCAATTCAACAGTTTTTGGAAAAATAATGACTCGGGGCTGAAACAAAAATGGTACCTTAATTAGCTAGTTTTTGAGCCGAACGGTCCAGGTCACAATGATTTTAAAATCCTGTCTAATACTATGGTTTTGAAAATCGAACCATACCAGGTGGTTGGACCGGCTGATCCAAGAACTAGTCAGGCAATTCATTTTGTTTCACCCTAAAATCACTCTTAGGCCAAAAATTGTTGATTTGGTTAATGACCCATTGACTCGGGCAATTAAATTGTTGATGGACAATGGTTTTTAGCTGTTTTTTATTTTAATTATTTTTTTATTTTTAAAATTAGAAAAAAATTGTTTATTCAAACCAAATGGTCAGACCATTTGACCCGGGGAACCGGTTTTCAAAATAGTTCTATGTCCGGTCTGATTTTTAAAACCTTGTCTGGTACATCAACTTTACTTCTTATAAATATGTCAATTTTAATATTTAATTATAATTTAAAAAAGAAAACTTGAAATTTAAAAAGTGGATTTGTTAATGAACAAAACACTCACTAGTAGACTTTAGGCATAGGGGTATCAATGGACCATTTTTTGACTTGAACCCCATCCAAATCAAAATCAATCCAGACTTAATGGACCAATCCGGACTTGATGGTACAAAATATTTATTGGATTGGACCTGGTCCATTCATAATAGATTTATATTGGTTTTGGGTCAGATTGAACCAATAATCCAGTCCATTGATAGAAGATAAGAATACATGTATCAATGGACCAAGTTTGGATTAAAACCAATCTAAGCTAAAGCCAATTTGAACAGATCGGAAGATCCAAACATTGAATTGGACTGGTTCAAAATGGTCCAAATTATTTATCAGATTGGACTTGACCTGGTCCATTTGCAATGGATTCATATTTGGATTGGACCAAATTCGGTCCAATTGACACCCCTATTTATGCATATTACTTAATATATATTATAATGTTTTATTTTTCTAAATTGGATTTAAGACCTTATGTTGGAAGAAAATATACCCCAAGAACTCACCCAGCCATTCTAAATAAAGTTCATGTTTTTAAAACCAAATCCCATGCATGAAAAAAGAGAGAGAGAAAAAACCCCACCTGAACTAGAGTTACGTTGAGTCTAACTTAGACTTAGAAAGTTGAGAACTGTGGATGCACCACTCTAGACATTTCCAATTCAAATAAGAAGGCCTACTAATCATCAGCCTCTTTTGTGGGACAAACACCCAAAACAGCTTTTATGTTGTACAAGTTTTATGTGCTTACGAAACATTATGGTAATGGAGAGTATCATTGAATTGAGTGGCAGACAATCGATAATCAACTAGCAATTCTCTTGCAAAGGAAGCAAAGATACTTTTATAAAATTCATTTCTTTAATGTTATATTTATCTTTATATTTAATGTTAAATTATCCCTAGTTGAATTTAAGTGCTTTTGTATTTATAAAAAATATCTTTATAAAAGTGTTTTCATAAAAGTATTTTCATAAAGGTATATTTTAAAAATTTGAAAAAAAAAATAAAGGACAAAATAGTCAAAAATACAATGACCAATGACCAATGACTGCACGAATGACCAGTAATTTCTGCAGTTTGGGAACTCTTAAAAGGCAAGGAGAAATCAGAGATTTGGAGTGAGGGAGAGGAGAGAAGGGGTTTTATTTGAAGAGATTTTTTCTAATTATTTTTATTTTTTGTTTCATTGAAATTTTCGTGCCTTTTTGGTTGATGGATATTCCAATATCCTTGTCCATGGAACAAATTTGATTTTTTTTAATGTTTAAAAGCATAACATAATCTTTTTCTGTTAACATCTCAATGTCAAATTAATGAAAGGGAACAATTTATATGATTGTCTGAAATGTGGATGGGGTTTTTGAAGAGGCCAAGGTAGTTGTAATAAAATTACAGGAGAAGTTCAAGTAACTTATCCTTTTATTAATTATATATAATATCTTCTTTATCTTTTTTAGGTTAATTTATTAATGAAATTCAACATCCTAAATGATTCGGAAATCAAATCTAATGGATAAATTTGATTTAAATCCAAATGTTAGAAACACATTTGGATCCAAATATATCTTATTCAATCCAGTCTATTTTGTAGGCCTAAACAAATAAGCTGGTGACCTTTATATTTGATGCTTTTTTTTTCATAAATTCATATTTGATGTTTATGTTTCTAGAGATTGGAAACCTCCCTCCTAGGGATGGCAATTTTTCCCATTTCCTTTATTCCCGTAAGGATCCTCCCCAAATGAGGCAAGGATGGGGATGATTTTCCCCCTGTGGGGACGGGGATGGGAAAATTTTCATCCCCGTTAGCGGGGACGGGGAGTACTGATCCCCGCTTCGTGGGATCTCCACTAATATATATGTAAATATGTAAATATACATCCATATATTAATATTTTTAAAAATATGATTGAATATTTTCTAATACAATTGTAAATGTTAATTATTTTATTTTTATTTTTTTAAATAAAATAAAAAACAAAAACAATATGGTTAGCATTATAAAGAATCATGGGGAATAAGGATTCCCGTGGGGATGGGGGTGGAGATAACCTTGTCCCTGTTAGTAGGAACGGGGATGGGCCATTCCTACTCCCTCCCCAGTCCCCACCAAAAATAAATAAATGAATAAATAAACGAAACATTGGCATAGTTCTCCCGTATAAAATTCATGATTTTTTATTTGAGGTGAAAATCATGTCCCTTTTTATTTCTTTTGAAATCTTTGTTGGAAGTCAGTTTCCCTAGTCGTTTTCGAATTGGGATTGGAAGGTCGATGCAAGGACTGGGTTTTGTGACTAATATTGTCGAGCCCCAATGTTTTTAGATATATCTTTAGATCCGAGCTTGGGGCCTCAGCCTCATCTTTCAATTTAAGGACGGACCAGTAATGGGTCCAAGTAGGAGAGTCCATACAGGGCTTATTTGGTCTGTCTTATGTACAAGTGCAACGCTAGACCTAGAGAATAAGTAATTAAAGTATTATTTGTAATAACCAGTTGATTGATAACGTTTCTTGCTGGTCATGGCAGAATGAATCCTGTCTGCACACCACCCGGGCGTTGTGTAGCCCTTCAGAAGACATTAAAAAAAGAAAAAAACCATAATATCATGTATGCCATACCTCTTGCCTTGTGATGGGTGAGTTTTCCTCTCGCCTATGTGCGAGCTTTCCTCTCGTCTTCTTCCCCTCTTTTTCTAGTTTTTTCTCTTTTCTCCGTTATATTTTCCTTTTCCTTTTTCTCTCCAGACTTTGTTTCTTGTTTGGATAATGCTTCATCAATTGTGGAGGAGATGTTGGATGTCAGTTATTTTGGTGGAATTTTTTTTTTTTTTTTTTGGGCTTATTGTGAACAGTGAAGGTGCAGTTTTGTTCAACAAATTCCATGGAGATGGCCTTTGTTTCTTTCCATCGGTGATGGATGATATGGCAGAAGTTGAGAATGATGCCAGAGCCATCGGAGTTGCTCTTCTCGACGAAACAATGCATATGTTGCTCTTCCATTTCTACGGGAGTTATGATTGGCGGGTTAGGAGCCTATTTTCACGCCTTAACACTCATGACGTGGTTAGCAGTTACTTCAATTAATATTTGTGGGATCATGTTTAATAGATCCCTGAGAGCTGGCGGTAATCTTCAATGGAAAAGTTTTTCATTATTTTTACTTTATGTGCCAAAAGGACAAGGTTATTGTCATTGGTGTTATTGACACCCAGACCATTAGTGCAATGGAAAGGGCGGAATTTTCTCAACGAAAGGATATCTATTCTCTTGAATCATTGGATAAAATCTCACTATTGGGGATTCCTTCGGGTCCATTAGTTAGCCTAACTCAGCAATAGAAATGTAAGGGTAAGGAGTGGGATGTTGGGCCCTCCAACCATTCTCCTTTATTCAGGCCAAATTTTGCTGTCTAGACCTGGCAATCGGGTTGGGTGGGTCGGGTTTGGGTTGGGTCAAGGTATTTCAGGTTGGATTGTCAAATGCTAGACCTCAACCCTAAATATTCGGGTTAGGATTGACCCATGGGTCAATTCGGGTCATCACAAAAAATAATTGAAATTAAAAAAAAAAATAAAGAAAAATTACATGAAAAATGTCAAAATTAAAAGAATTAACCTTAAAATTCCAAATATAAAATAAAAACTTTAACATTTAACAATTTAAAGAGTAAACAATAAAAAGTAAAGACTAAATAATAAAAATTAAAGAGTGGAAACTTCTAACAATTCATAAATAATCCCAATTAGACTTGAATACATCTATAATTCTATATTTACACTACTATTAAAAATTTGAATAAGATTGTGGAATTTTTTTTGACTAAAATACTCATTTTTAAATTTAGTTCTTATTTAATTGTGAGGTTTAAATTGTAAATTGAACTACTACTTTCACCTCATTTAATTCCCTCAATTTAAATCTTATGTTTTTCTTATAAATGAAACACATATAATAAAATGATTTTTATACCTTTTCTCAAATAATAAAGAATAATTTTAGTCAAAAAAAAGTTTCACACTACATTCACACTTATAGTATAAATATGGATATTTCATACTTGTATTTTATTAAAAAAAACCGACGGTTACAAACTTACAATTGCATAAGTAGGTCGCTCCCACTGGGAAGTTACAAGATAGGGAGTTGAAAAGGCAAGCATTCCGATTTGATTCGTTTCCACTTCTTCTGTACAACTAAATTTGAAATTCACCACACCCAATCCTCAATCCTGATAAGACCCAATTACGTTAATTAAAGTAGACTTCTGTAGAATCCACTGTTGAGCTTAATAACCAACCCATTTTTAGCCAGTTCTTATACCAGCAACTGCCATGAAGATTGAAGATAGTGCAGAACCTGGATCTATCTAAAACTTCTTTTGTCATATCTGGGCCCGATCCACCAAGTCTATTCCTTGGTATATATGGGCCTGGGCTCCAGGCCTGATCAGTTGAGACCCTTGTAGGCGAAGTTGGTTGTGGGCTCGCAACACTGCCAAGACGAGGACTCTCTTGTTATCGATTTCTAAACCTAAACGCATCCATGTTATGGGCTCAAAACCCTCTTCTGACTTCATTAGGCTAAGCCACTCATTGGTCCAATCCCTTCCCATCTTCATGTGGCGTGAGGAAGAAACATTGATGGTATATATGCTTTAAATACCAAGGAAGGGCAATAGTTATCTCCGAATCAATAGTTATCATCAGGAGGGGTTCTAGCAAACAAGGGCAAATATAAGGAAGGGCAATGATACTGTTCATTGTCTTCCTCTGCATCTGTAAGAGAGAAGCGAATATGCCGGTTTCAGCTCTCCGTCTCCCCTTCCTCCGCCTCCTCTTACTCATATGCATCGTCGCTACCGTCACCACCCTCCGCCTCCGCTGGGGCCTGATATGAATTCCGGTTGCCGGCGGTGGTACATTTTTTATGTCCGGGTACAGATAATGAATTGCCAGTGCGAGGTTATTGATGTGAGGCGATGGATAGTGAGCCTCAACTATTGGATGAAGATAAGGCGATAAGGCTCGCAAGAGAGCAAGGAGATCCTGGATCTGTATACTTCTTATATAGATAGGATTTAGAAGTTTTAGAAGATTCAGAAGTTTATAAGTTTGTATTTCCTTTTGGATTAGGAGTGGGATTTTAGAAAGGAGCAAGAACTCCGATCGACTTGTATATATACATGATAAGAAATATGGAGAGAGCAGCTTGGGACTTCGAAATTTCTCATGGTATCAGAGCGGTAACGAAGCCGATGAAGCAGAGGCTCTTAACGAGGACGACAGTAGGGGCAAACTTCAAGCCAGGGGCGTTGTTGGTGTAGAACCCCAACATATTGCTTCTGCTCTGCCACCGCCAAACCCGTCGGATCCTCCTCCACCGTTGGCTCCAACTCTTAACGAGGACGACAGTAGGAGCGAACTTCAAGCCAGGGGCGTTGACAGTGTAGAACCCCAACATATTGCTTTCGCTCCCGCCACTGCCAAACCCATCGGATCCGCCTCCACCGCTGGCTCCAACTCTCTGGCGCTGCATCCCTGTTGCCGCTATGGTAGATCCACGCGGCACTATGCCGATGACACACGGCCGACCAGACGATGAAGACGAAGCCTGAGACTGTGACGCACCTTTGGCCATTACTGTTTGTTCCTGTTGTGACTGTTGTTGTCGCCGAAGAAGATCCGACAACTCAAACACCAGAGATTGTTGTTCGTGAAAGCACCAACCTTGATTCCGTATCAGGTAGCGGACAGGCTGATACAGACATGTTTCCTAAAGTTGAGCAGTTGGAAGAAAACTATGACTTTCCCGTCGAAAATTTTAATTAGCAAAACGAACAGCAGCATCAGCAGCCGAAGCTCCAAGTTCGTTCTTGCCAGTCGACGATTCAGAGATAATCAAAGACTACGACAGTGATTCGCTTGTTCATGTGTTGTGCTTTCTCCTTGATATTATTGCTAACGAGTCTTGCTGATCGGTCACCATGGTTGCCAACAACGATAGGAACGGTGAGAGCTCGAGTAAGTCTGTTGGACCCTCTGGCGGATGTGGCCGAGGTACGGCGAAGGCTCATACTGCTCAGTCATTAGCGGGGCATGAGGTGGCTGCTAATGTAGTTGTGATTGACGAAGACAGGACCGAACTAAACGGGCTTAATGACGAGTAATGGCAGACTCTTGTAAGCATTAAGCCAGGACTAATGAAAAACTCTCTGGTAAGAATTACTCCACTGAATTGATTGTTAACTCTGGGGCATCACATCACATGACAGGGAATTTAAATGTGCTCGTCGACACCTATGATGTTGCACCTTGTCCTGTTAGCTTACCCAATGGTGCGCACATCGAGGTCGTGAAAGAAGGCATGTTGAACTTGGAAATAATTTTAAATTGCTGCACGTATTATATGTCCCAAAACTCAATTGTAATTTATTGTCAGTAGGTCGGTTACTTCGTGACACAGATTGTATTGTGACGTTTACTAATAAGTTGTGTGTGATACAGGACCGCATCTCAAGGACTCTGATTGGTGCAGGTGAATAACTTGATGGGGTCTATGTCTTCAAGGGTGTGGCGCCGGTTCGTGCTTACAAGACAGATGGAATTGGATCATGCGATTTGTGGCATCAGAGATTGGGACACCCTTCTTATCAAACAGTTAGTTCGCTTCTTAATATCAGTAATAGTAAGAACAAAACCTGTGATGTTTGTTTGAAGGCAAAGCAAACTAGAGATGTTTTTATTCAAAGCAGCAATAAAGTGATTGATTGTTTTGCTTTGATTCATTGTGACTTATGGGGTGCTTATAGAGTACCTGCATCTTGTGGTGCGGTATATTTTCTGACGATTGTTGATGATTATTCTCGAGCAGTTTGGATTTATATGCTGGCTGAAAAAAGTGAAGTTGGTAGAACATTCAAAAATTTCAGTGTCATGATTGAACGACAATTTAATAAGAAGGTTAAGGTGGTAAGAAGTGATAATGGAACAGAGTTTAAATCCTTGAAGTCATATTTTGTCGAGCAAGGAATTTTATTTCAAACTTCCTGCGTTGGGATACCACAACAAAATGGTCATGTGGAGAGAAAGCATGGTCATATTTTGAATGTAGCCAGAGCACTCAGGTTTCAAGCACATCTTCCGATCAATTTCTGGGGTGAGTGTGTTTTGACCGTAGGATACCTGATTAACTAGACACCTTCGACCCTTCTTGGTGGTAAAACACCTTACGAGATGCTATTTGGACAAATATCTCAGAGTTTTTGGTTGCTTATGTTTCTCGCATACTAGGGACCATGACAAGTTTGCCACTAGGAGTAGGAAATGCGTCTTTGTTGGGTACCCTTTTGGGAAAAAGGGGTGGAAATTGTACGACATTGAGTCTAGTGATTACTTCATCTCGAGACGTGGTGTTTAATGAGGCCGAGTTTCCCTTTGCCACTCCGGAACATCCACCCTCTATAACCAGTCTTCCCGTAGCCAAAGAAAATATTGGGTTGCCTTGGGCCACTCCTTCTGACATGGTATCTGAGTCACCTCATATAGAAGTCAGGGGGAGCGACACGATCGATGAAGAAGGACATTCGAACACGGGTAATGATGAGGAGGCAGGTCCCCTTGATGAGACAAGGAGCCATACAGATTACAGAGATAATGAAACTCCAGCCGTTCCTCAGCCCACCACGGAAACTCCAGCTACTCCTCAGCCCACCACGGAGTTGTTAGGCCACGAACATTGAGAAAAGCGGACCCCCAACTATTTGCAGGACTTTGTCACACACTCAGCTCGTCGATTAGACCCCTTCGCTGTTTCTCCTGCATCAACTAAGTCCTCAGGTACTCCTTATCCCATAACTCATTATGTGACGTATGATAATTTTTCTGTGAAACACAGACATTTCTTGGCAGTTATTACTACAGGCCGAGAACCTACTCATTTCTTTGAGGCAATGACTAACGCTCGGTGGCGCGAGGCTATGCACCAAGAGATACAGGCTTTGGAAGACAATGAGACATTGACCTTGGAAGACCTCCCACCTAGAAAAAAAGGCAATTGGGTGTAAATGGGTCTACAAAATCAAGTACAACTCTGATGGTTCCATTGAAAGATTTAAAGCATGGTTGGTAGTCCTGGGCAACACTCAAATTGAAGGTCTTGATTACAATGAAACCTTTGCCCCTGTGGCTAAAATGGTCACAGTTCGAACCTTCTTAGCAGTTGCTGCGGCCCAACATTGGGAATTGCATTAGATGGATGTCCACAATGCTTTTCTGCACGGTGATCTCCATGAGGAGGTCTATATGAAACCTCCTCCAGGTTTTTCGGCCTCTGGGACTGGAAAGGTATGCAAACTCCGAAAATCTTTGTATGGTCTACGGCAAGCTCCCCGGAACAAACCCCTCGGAACTGGTTCTCTAAGTTAGGTGCTGCCTTGAAAACCTTTGGGTTTGAAGAGTCCTACTTCGATTATTCCTTATTTACATATCGCAAGAATGGGGTTATCTTGTACTCCTCATTTATGTTGATGACTTAATCGTTGGTAGGAATAACCAAGAGTTCATACGTAAATTTAAACAGTATATGAACCTGACAGCACCGAAAAGCCACCATTCTCATTCTCGCTTGCCAGATACTTCTTCCCTTTATCATATAGTTTATAAGAGAAATTCAATACTCCATTTGGTTTTCCATCGATAGACCAGACTTGATAACTGACGAACCTTACGGATCCATCAAACTCATCCACGAGATGTTTGAACGGGACACAAACTTCTCCGATGCTCTTATCTCCGAAGATGATACCGTCGCAGCGCAAATCAAATTCAATAAAGGCATGATCATAATCAAGAAAGAGATATGTTTCAGATAAAAATTATTTTTTTTATTATTTTATAAAAATGTTATCTTTTATTGATATTCAGGGCGAAAATTTGACCATGTCTGCTATAACCCCAAAATTATATTTTGTATCAGAGACACCTGAGCGGTAGAAGTGTCAAAAGTGGATTCAAATCCAACGTTCGTATAATGATGGCCTGGAATGAGAATGAGCTTGTTGAATCATATCAGCACTAAAATTTAAATATAGTGGAGGTTGATTGAAGGGCAATGTCAAAAGTTGATGGCTTCCAAAGAAAATGAATGATTAGTGTATATATGTACCTTTCTTAACGAATTCATGGAACACTCTGGTCCCATCTCATTAATCAATTAGGGATGATATTTTTTCTTAATCTAAGACTGACAACCTGAGTTGAGGATTGGCTGATGCAGATGGAATTGGGATCGGAGATTCGGAGGTATTTTGATTGAAAATGAGAAGAACAAGAAGATGAATCTGAAAGTTGAGATGGGTTTAACCAGATATGATTCTGCGGGCTGCACGAAAAAGTTTAGCACTCGGATTAGTTGGCATCTTACAGGGTTGGCACTAAAACGAGTGTAGTCATTCAGGAATGGAATTGTTAGATGAAGACATCAAATCAAACCGATCAGAGAATCTTTTTAGTTCGAACCCACAACTTGGAGGGAGTGTGTTGGTCAACACCTCTTTAATTAATTACTCCTTAATTTCCTCCATTAACTTAATAAATGTTTGAGATGAATCGTAAAGCGACGATATTAATTCGGTATTAATTCCTAGAATCGTGAATTTGAAGCAGCTTTAATAACTAGATGCGAACTTGATTCAGAAAGG
Source organism: Nelumbo nucifera (assembly GCF_055504915.1). NCBI lineage: Eukaryota > Viridiplantae > Streptophyta > Magnoliopsida > Proteales > Nelumbonaceae > Nelumbo > Nelumbo nucifera. Next base: position 24,557,209 of record NC_142653.1, read on the forward strand.
TCTGCCGGTTGATAATCGTGGGGATTTTGTTTCCTTTATGCTGGCTTCCTGCTCTCTCATTTAATGCGTCACGGTACCAAAAATTTCCAAGCATTTGGACAGCTCGCCATGTGTAATGCATCAAAATGAGAGAAGCAGAAAATAAAGAAGCCATTGACTTCTGGTGAAAAAGCTTATTAAGAATTAAAAGGTGAAATATAATTTGTATTAAATGTATGTCGAGATCTACACTACAGGTTCCAAAGCAACAATGCAACATCTTTTTTTTTTTTTTTTTTTTTTTCTAAAAAAAAGAAGGAAAAGAGCAGAACTTCATTCATACTAAAAGATATTTACCTTAGATCTCAGCATGTCTAGAGTAATATCCATTTTTAATTTACCAAAACAAAGCCAACTTATGTAGTTCAAGCTTCTGAACTAGTCAATTAGTCGAGCCACAGATATCCGCTAAAATAGTGATAAGGTTTAGCTTAGGATTTCTTTTCGATTAATTTCTGGTAAGTATTAATTCTTCTATTTCTTAATTTTCAGGATTGAGAAACGAGTACCCCCGCATCCACTGAAGCACGTGACTGCTTGGCTATGATATCAATGTCACATCGGCCATAATAAAGAGGCAGACCGCCGCCCTCCTTCCTCTTATCTACTCCGTGCGACGTCCAGCCATTTGTCTAGAACCATACCCTGCAGCCCCTACCTCCCCCTTCTCCGTCCACTGTCTCATCAACTCCGACCAAGAGCTCTGCTTGCCTCAACGATGAAGAAACAATTGCTTGATTACTCACTGGTCTCATCAGGGTTTCTCATGATGGTGGTTTATCACATATGGCTCCTCCATCGCATCATAAAGCACCCCACAAAGACCGTCCTTGGCGTCAACGCCATCAACAGGCTCCTATGGGTCCGAACTATGATGGATGTATGTATATATATATATATATGTATATATTTCACCATTTATATATGTTTGTCGAATTGTTGATCGGTCCGTCCTTTAAATCTCTCTCTTTCTCTCTGTATAAAACGCGCGATACAGCTGTTTGATTTTATATATTCTTTGTTGTTTGCATGGAATATGTGTTGCCAGAACATGTCCAAGAACGGTATTCTTGCGGTACAAACACTCAGAAACAACATAATGGCGTCCACACTGTTGGCATCCATGGCGATCATGCTGAGTTCCGTCATCGCGGTGTTGATGAGCAACAGGAATGCCCGACCGTCCAAGTTCGTTTATGGAGACGAAAGCGATCTTGGGTTCTCGATCAAACTCTTCTCTATCTTGATCTGCTTCTTGATGGCTTTCCTATTTAATGTGCAGTCAATTCGGTATTACAGCCACGCAAGCATCCTAATCAACGTGCCGGTGAAGAATATGTCGTCGTCGTCGTCATCCCATCTAACAGTGGAGTATGTAGGGAGGACTGTGAACAGGGGCAGCCATTTCTGGTCTCTGGGTTTGCGTGCTTTCTACTTCTCTTTCCCTCTGTTCTTCTGGATCTTTGGTCCAATACCCATGTTTCTTTGTTGCCTCGTTCTGGTTTTCATGCTTTACTTCCTCGACGTCACTTTTGAATTTGGTCAGGCAATAGGAGCTGTTGATGAAGACAAGGACGAGGAGCAGGAAGTAAACTAGCTTGCTAGCTTACTATGATGTGGCAACTTCATTAATGGGCACATTACACTTAGCTAGCTAGAGTCTAGAGCTGGAGATTAGAGAACAATTCAAATTCAACAGAAGTTGAATTCAATTGTTCTAGTCTAATAATGTCTAAACCAACGTAGGAAGTTCGTAATAAGACAATAGTTTAGCATGTCAGGTTTTATCCCTTCTACTTGTTGCTCATTTCATTCTCTCAGCTCTGCTATTCTAATTTCTAAGCCTCTTCTTCTTCTTCTTCTTCTAATGTTGGATGCTTCTGGTCTGTATTAATTCCGTTACTCCTAATATTAAAGGGGGCGGATCTCCATAGCCCATGTGTCTGTGTCAAAGCATAGATTCGAAGATATTCCATATATATACGTCATGGCTTACCTAATTAGAGAACATGGTTGTCATGCACATACATGCGCACTATGTTTCCTGGTCGTTATAGTGGAAACAGACATGCCTTCAAAATGAATGTTTGACTAAATGAACTTTCCTTTGTGAAAAGTTCAAAATTTTGACACGATGCCCTCTATGTGCAGTGCCGAGCCAAAAATTTTCTTTTCGGAAGCCAAAGTTGAACAAGAAAAAAAGAGATAAAAGAGTAGATGAGGTAGGGTTTGGAGGGAAATGGAGTAAAAAGGTTTAGATCTTACACGTGGTTTGCTCCGCCCCTGCCTATATATATGACCTATCGAGCGAGAGGTTGCTAGGGAAACTTGGCGTAATTGGCTTTGTTGCCATTTTTTACACGGTGGTTTGCTCGTATCATCGTTCTTGGGACCGCTCTCCCGGTGAAGCACTGAAGCCCATAAAAGCATGGTTTTTGAATTGCCGTTCACTCGGATGGTCGGATCATTTGGCCCAGCAATCGTTTAGATAATCGGTTCTATTTTATCTCAAATTCGATCCCGGGCAAAAAACTGTTGAACCATTGGCCTGTTTAACGATTTTTGGCCATTTTTTATTTTTAATTATTTTTTTATATTTTTTAATTTTTATTGTTAGAACAGGCCGTTCATTCAAATCAAAATAGTTAAACCATTGACCCGAAAACCGGTGGCCAGAATGATTTTATTTCCGGGTTATTTTTTAAAACCATGCATAAGAGAGATGAAAGTAAGATCCGAGGGAAAATCTTCAAAGAAACCTCAGACCTTTGATGACCCTTTTCTGCCAGTCAATCCATAGCACAATTGCCTTATCTACAAGCAATGCACATCTAGCTAATACTGTAGTGTATCAATTGATGACTATAAAATATTGAAGGAAAATTATATGCATATATATAAGGGAAAAGAAGGTTTCTAACCCCCAAAAAGCTTCTTAATGCCTAAAGTCCCTCCAACTCTCTTTTTCTTGAGGGAGCTTAAGACCCTAAAATGGATTTGTATGAACTTGCTTCAAGGGGTTTGATAAGGTAGTTCATAAAATTAGAAATGAAATATGTTTAACATCAAATTATCTATATGAAACAGTACAATTAAGAAAAAAAATAAAGAAATCAAAAGTTTGACATATACTTGGATATGTTTTATTTTATTGTTTGCATTTTTCACTTTAAGTATACTTTATATGTTATTGTTATGTATTTTAATTTAAGCTAATAAGTTTTTTATAATCTTTAGTTTCGAATTAAAGTTTTCATTTTTAATTAATATTATTTTAATTTTTTAATTTTTTTGCATTTTCTAAAATTATTTCAAGAAGATAAGGACACTAAAGTATGTGTTCTCTCATATGTTGGTTTGATATGTTTTTGTAATTTATTGGAATATCTAATAGTATTTTCATACTCCTACTTATCTTAATTTTTTGTCTGTCTCCAAGGAATATCTTGAAAATCATCATCATTTTCATGCCTTATCCCAACTATATGGGGCGAGTTACATGAATCCTATTTTACTTATCCTTTCTATTTATGAGCAAGAAAAGACAAGCCAAAATACATATTGATGAGGATTTGGCGAAAGGTTTAGTGTTGACTACCAACTTCAGTCTTCACACAATTCTTCTCTTTTATCTAGGCTTTGAGACGACTGATGTAAGACAAACTCACACTAGTGGTATATATATATATATATATATATATATTTTGATACATCTCTTAAAATTGCCTTTCTTTATATTTTAAACCTTAACTATTTGTATTGAACCAAAACGATTCAGATAGAAATAGTAACGGTACCTAAGACAATATAATTAAATAATACCCTGTTTTATATGACACAAATACTTCTGTTTACTTAATACACTTTAAAAAATACATTCACACAAGTAATGAATACTTTTGCACGATCAAGGTAAGTAGGTAACTAAGGCTGTACGTGGGCCAAGAAAAATGGCTCAAGCCCACAAAGGTGTAGTTAAAATTCTAGGCCAGACTGCTCATTGAGGCTCAAACATGCAATCCCAAATTCCCAATTCCCAACGGGTAAGACCGGATGCCTCAAACTAATGATGACAACGATTCAGCAATTGTTACTTTCTTATTTTTCCTTGTTGCCCATCTATGCTATTCACAAAAAGCTGTTGAAATTTCAAAAAAACCAGACCCAAAAAAGCTTTGGGAAAAAACAATTTTCTTCAAAGTAAAAACACAAATTAAGCTTGTTCCATTTGTTTTGAGTTCAAGAACCTGTTTTCCTACTAATGTGGAAATTTAAGAAATAAGAAAAACAAAAACATGTCATACATTTATTGACATTTGACAGTCAGTCAGTCCGATGGAAAAGATGATTTCTAGCAAACATATAAAACTATTTTCTTTTCTTGTTAATTTCTAGTACAAAAATGGTAAATGATGAAGGGAAATTTGGCCTGACCTCGCGATCGCCCGACACGTGGCGAAGGCAAGCAGCTCGGGGCAGTAGAGCGCCCAAAGCGAACATCGGAAGCAAGTCTAAGCTCACTACCGAGCCCGAACTCCAGACCGCTGTACTTAGTCCGAGCTCCCTGTTAAGAGCGAGCTCCCTGTTAAGGGTCCGAGCTCCCTAAGAACCTAGCTCCCTAAGTCCGAGCTCCCTACTAGGAGCCCGAGCTCCCTGTTAAGAGTGAGCTCCCTGTTAAAGGTCCGAGCTCCCTAAGAACCCGAGCTCCCTAAGTCCGAGCTCCCTACTAGGAGCCCAAGCTCCCTGTTAAAGGTCCGAGCTCCCTAAGAACCCGAGCTCCCTAAGTCCGAGCTCCCTACTAGGAGCCCGAGCTCCCTGTTAAGAGCGAGCTCCCTAAAATCCAAGCTCCCTAAGAACCCGAGCTCCCTATTAAGAACAAGCTCCCTACTGGGAGTCTGAGCTCCCTATTAAGAGCGAGCTCCCTACTGAGAACCCGAGCTCCCTACAAGGAGCACGAACTATACTGGGCCCCGAGCCTCACAAAGCTGACCCGAGCTGGCCCATGGCAGCTCGGAACACTACAAACCGAACTCAAGGCACCTCGCTCGCCACTCCAACACTTCACTTCCAGAGCACTAGGCCAGCCAAACGTACCCAACACCAAGGACGTCCGTATCCAAGGGCGACGCACCTGACTGATTTCGAATCTGACGCCTGACAGCCGCATTTCAAACGGCTTCCTGCCATCGCCACCTGCAACCGTCGTCACTTGCCGCAGAGACGGCTCCGACAAAAGGAACAGTGGCGGTTCTGTCCGGCCAGAGGAAATGACACCCGAACTGGCAGGAGTTCAGAAGTAATCATGCCCGACCTGACGGAGGCCTGGATGTGCGTGCGCGAGGTGGTTATAAAAGGCTTCTACCCCCCAGGAACGAGGTATGCTAACTTTCGCGCTATCTGGTTTATCTTGCCTTTGAAGGATTCTAACTTGAGCTTCGGAGCCCTTACGCCGGGTTTTCCCCGGAGCTTCTCTTCTCCTTCCATTTCAGGTCCCTGTTACTTAGTTCAGAGGCAAGATCATCGACAACTAAGACCGGCCAGATTGTGCATCATCAATTGGCGCCGTCTGTGGGAAAGCTTCAAAAGGCCTCCCTCAACACTCATGGCCTCATCCAGCAACGCCGGACGCGGCACAGAGACAAACACCACCGGGGAACAGCCCCAAGTTCCCGTGGTGTGTGTCGGGCAGTTCACCATCCCCCTCTCGGTGGATGGAATCCCCAATCTGGCTACGCCACAAGCAGTGGCGCCTGTAAGCCTACCTTTCGCAAGCATCCCCTTCCCTCTTCCCATCGAGACTACTTTCACTGAACCAACCGCCATCCCCCTGGCAGCTAGCCAAAATCGGTTGGACAACTTAATGCAGTGCATGCGGGCAATGCAAGCCCAGATGCAGCAGTTCCAGCAACACCAGCTTCACCAGCACCAAGTGTTGCACAACCTCTCCCAATACCACTATCAACAGCAGTTCCCCCAACTGACACCGAACCAACCACTACTTCCACCTCGCCACCCTGCCCCGAAGCCAGTCAAGGCCTCTCCGCAGGATGGGCGCCTCCACCAAGGAAAGGCCTCTAGGCCCCAGAATCCCCCAAACAGCCAGGCCTCGTCCCCAGGCCGGAGAGAAAGGAAAGTCATCCCCGCCTCACGGCTTGCAGGCGGATCAGGAACCTCGCCCGCAAGGTCGGCACCTCGGGTCTCCAAACCGGAGTCCCCATTGGTGGAAAACCGATTCGGCGCACTGGCAGCAGCGGACTACCAGCACTTCGAGCCCATCGAGCTCGGCAACACGGAGGCCAGCAGCGCCAGTACAAGGCCCACTCAGCAGCGAAGGCGCCGTCGAAGTCGACGAACCGCCACCCGCGTCTTATCCGAGCTCAGAGGCAAAGGCGAGATGAGCTCGGACGAGGTAGGAGTCGCCCTGATTCTCTCAGTTCCTTCCCCCCTCGCCTCAGAACTCCTGGCAATCCCCTTGCCCAGAGATTTCAAGCTCCCGCCCCTAGACAAGTATGACGGGTCCTTCGACCCCAACGACCACCTGGACGCTTTCCAGTCCCAAATGCACCTCGCCAGAGCCAGCGAATCATGCATGTGCGTGGCCTTCACCACCACCCTCAAGGGGTAGCCCGCACTTGGTACAGGAACCTGGCCCCCGGATCGATAAAGTGTTGGCTCAGTTCGTGCAGGTCTTCACTGCACACTTTGTCACCAGCAAAAGGTGCCCCAGAGCAGAGGAAAGCATCTTCGCGGTAGTCCAGAGGGAAGGAGAACCCATACGGGGCTACATCAAGTGATTCAACGAGGCATGCTTACAGATACTGCGGTTAGATCCCGCGGTGCAGCTCGCCGCAGCAAAAAGAGGGGTGACGCACAAGGAGTTCAAATGGCACATGGTAGCCAACCAGCCCGCGACCGTGGCCGAGTTCTTCAAGCTCGCGGACAAGTTCATGAGAACGGAGGAGGAAATCAACCAGCGAACTGAGGGCGGAAACGAGAAAAGAAAGAGGGACGGCGAGCCCTCTAGCTCGGCCGACCGAAGAAACCCGGCCCGGGACCCAAAACCGAACCATTCGTTCCGAGCTCCCCTGCCAGTTCGGACGGATTACACGCCCCTGAACATGAGACGGATCGAGATCCTAATGACGATCAAGGATGCCCCATACATGAAATGGCCACCTCGCCTAAAGGGAAATCCGAACGAAAGAAACAAGAATTTGTATTGTAGTTTCCATAGGGACCACGGTCACAGTACCGAACAGTGCAATAACCTCCGAGACGAGATAGAGGGGCTCATCCGTCGCGGATACTTAAGAAACTTTGTACAGCACAACAATAATAGCAATAAAGCGGATCAGTCGGGCGAACACTTAAAAGACGCCCCGGAGACTAGCAGCAGGCCTGCCGAACCGATGCAGCGACAGCCTCCGGCAGAAAGGCCAGTTCGGGGAACCATCCATGTAATTGTGGGAGGTTCAGTGGTGGCGGGATGCACATCAGCGGCAGCCCGGACCTCAGTTCACGAAGCGGTCCTCGAGGAGCGGAACCCCCCGAAGAGGCCGAAGACCGAGGAGCCGATCCTCTTCACAGAAGACGACGCGCGGGGAGTTCGCTACCCTCACGACGACGCACTTGTCATTAAACTCAGGATCAGCGACTTCGAAGTTAGGCGCGTGCTCGTAGATTCAGGTAGCTCGGCGGACATCCTCTTCAAATCGGCGTTTGATCAGCTACAACTGCCAAGGAGCGAACTAAAACCTGCAAGCACTCCCCTGGTGGGCTTCAGCGGGGAGGAAGTCAGGCCCCTTGGAAAAATAACGGTGCCCATGGAAGTCGGCACGTGGCCTTGTGCGGTCAGACTCAACCACGACTTCCTGGTGGTCGCGACCCCCTCCCCATACAATGCCATAATAGGACGGCCAATCACGCATATCCTGCGGGCGGTGGTCTCCACCTACTATTTGGCCATGAAGTTCCCTACGGACTTCGGTGTGGGGGTAGTGCGGGGCGACCAGCTCGAGTCCCGCAAGTGCTACGTTGCCGCCCTAAAGGGCAAGTCCAAGCCGGCTGGCGACCTCGATCTGGAGCGGCCTACAGAGCAAGGTAAAGAATGAGCCTCGCCAACAGAAGAAACAGTCACGATCCCGACCTCACCTACGGACCCAGCTCGCGCACTCCAGATTGGTGCTTCTGTCAAGGAACCTCTACAGACCGAACTGGTAAGTTTTTTACTCCAAAATTTAGATATTTTTGCATGGTCCGCGGCCGATATGCCCGGTATTGACCCTAGTCTTATAACTCACAAACTTAACACTGACCCTTTAGTCAGACCCGTTAGACAGAAGAAACGGAACTTAGCCCCGGAGCGCTGGAAAGCGGTCGACGAGGAAGTCGAAAAGCTCCTCGCGGCAGACTTTATAAGGGAAGTCCATTACCCGAGCTGGGTGGCCAACCCTGTGCTAGTGAAAAAGGCGAACGGCAAGTGGCGCATGTGCGTTGACTACACCGACCTGAACCGAGCTTGCCCGAAAGACTGCTTCCCCCTTCCTAGGATCGACCGCCTAGTGGACGCGACCTTGGGACATGAATTGCTAAGCTTCCTGGATGCCTACTCAGGCTACAACCAAATCCGGATGGACCAATCCGACGAGGAAAAAACCAGCTTCATAACCGAGTTCGGTCTATACTGTTACAAGGTCATGCCCTTCGGGTTAAAAAACGCCGGGGCGACCTTCCAAAGACTTGTAAATAGGTTGTTTCGGCCCCTGATCGACACAAAGATAGAGTGCTATGTAGACGACATGGTCGTCAAAACACAGTTTTCACAATAATTAATACAAGACTTAGATTCTGTCTTCCAAATCCAACGTCAGTATAACATGAAATTGAACCCCAACAAATGTGTCTTTGGCGTCACCTCGGGCAAGTTCCTGGGCTACGTCGTCAATCGACGCGGCATCGAGGCCAACCCAGACAAAATAAAAGCCATCCTAGATATGAGACCACCTCGGAAAATAAAAGAAGTCCAGAGGCTAAATGGCCGCATAGCCGCTCTAAGCCGCTTCATGTCCAAGTCGGCAGATCGCTGCCTACCCTTCTTCAAAGCAATCAAAGGCAAAGGGTTCGAATGGACCCAAGACTGCTAGCTCGCGTTTGACGAGCTAAAAGGCTACCTCGCCAGTGTGCCAACCTTAGCTCGACCCGAGGAAGGTGAAGTCTTAGAACTGTACATCTCGGCTAGCGACGAGGTGGTCAGTTCGGTACTAGTAAAGGAGGCAGACCGGGTCCAACGACCCATATATTATGTTAGTAAAATCTTGCAGGGAGCAGAGACAAGGTACCCGCAGATAGAAAAGCTAGCGTATGCCCTGGTGGTAGCAGCACGGAAACTCCGCCCGTACTTCCAGGCCCACACCGTCATCGTCCTGACTGACAAACCTCTGAGACAAGTTTTAATCAAACCCGAGGTTTCCGGCCGACTGACGAAGTGGGCCATCGAACTCAGCGAGTACGATCTCCAGTACAAGCCAAGAACTGCCATCAAGGCCCAAGCCTTGGCAGATTTTATTGCAGAATGCACGTTTAGCCTCGAAGCCCCCGAGCTGGTCGAGCCCGAGATCCCCAGTTCGGGCGAACTCGGAGTTCCCAAGCCAAACGAGTCTGAACCCCGTGAAGTAGCAGCCAGTGTGGCATCCCTCCTGGTTAGACCAAGCGCGAACTGGGAGGAGGAGCCCTGGATCCTTCACGTAGATGGCTCCTCGAACCAACAAGGCAGCGGGGCTGGAATAGTGCTACGCGGCCCGAGCGGAACAAAACTGGAATACGCACTACGCTTTGAGTTCGCGGCATCCAACAATGAGGCGGAGTACGAAGCACTGATTGTCGGGCTAAACCTAGCGCACGAGGTCGGAGCAAAGCACATTGTTATCTGCAGTGATTCCCAGCTCGTGGTCAACCAAGTTCCAGGCGAGTACGAAGCACGCGAGCTCACTATGATTGCGTACTTGGCAAAAGTAAAGGAAGCTCTGCTCAACTTCCAGTCACACTTCATCAAGCAAATCCCGAGGTCAGAGAACACTGAGGCCGATGCCCTGTCCCGACTGGCTAGCACGCGCCACAACGCCAGGAGAACCGTGTACGTAGAGGACTTACCTCGGCCCAACATTCTCGGTGGGGCAGAAGAGGTCGCTCCCATCACCGAAGCAGAGCCGAGCTGGATCGACCCACTCGCGAGCTTCCTATTAGACGGAACCCTCCCCGCGGACCGCAACGCAGCCAAGAGGGTGCAGCGCCAGGCAACCAAATACGTCATGATAGACGAACGGTTGTACCGACGATCCTACACGCTCCCCTATCTGCGATGCTTGCGCCCAGCCGAAGCCGAGCTGGTACTCCGCGACATCCATGAAGGCTTGTGCGGCGGACACCTGGGGGGCAGAGCCCTCGCCCAAAAGGCACTTCGACAATGATACTACTGGCCAACGATGAAGACAGAGGCAATCGAGCTCGTCAGAAAATGCGATAAGTGTCAGAAGCACGCCAGCATCCCCCATCAGCCCGCCGCCAACCTCAAATACCTCACCAGCCCATGGCCCTTCGCCCAATGGGGGATCGACCTCCTGGGGCCATTCCCACCAGCGACAGGCAGAAGAAAATTCCTAGTGGTGGCAGTAGATTATTTCACCAAGTGGATAGAAGTCGAACCCCTGGCAATAGTTACAGCTCGAAACATACAAAACTTCTTCTGGAAGAACATCGTATGTCGCTTCGGGCTACCTCGGGTACTGATCTCCGACAACGGCAAACAGTTCGAAGATATCAAGTTCCAAGAATGGTGCCGAAGTATGGGAATCAGTCAGAACTTCACATCGGTCAGACACCCACAGGCAAATGGCCAAACAGAAGTAATGAATAGAGCCATCCTCCGCGGACTGAAAGCGCGATTGGACCGAGCCAAAGGTTTGTGGGCAGACGAACTACCAAGTGTTCTATGGGCACACCGAACCACGGAAAAAACCGCCACAGGTGAGACCCCCTTTAACCTCACCTACGGCACCGAAGCAGTGATCCTGGCAGAAATCGAAGTGCCTACGTTGCGGCTAGAAGTGTACGACGAACAAACAAACACGGGCGAGTTACGCACCAACCTCGACCTACTAGACGAAGTGAGAGACCTCGCGCACATCCGAACTGCGGCCTACCAGCAAAAGGTAGCTCACTACTATAATGCGCGAGTAAAAAAGAGGAACTTCCGCGTTGGCGACCTGGTTCTCCGTAAGGTCACGGTGCCTGAACCCGACGTAGGGAAACTTGGACCAAACTAGGAAGGACCATACAAAGTAAAGAAAGCACTCGGTGGGGGAGCATACGAGCTCGGAACCCTAGAAGGAAAACAAGTACCTCGAGCATGGAACGTTGTCAACTTAAGAAGGTACTACCTATAGGCCACCAAGGCAAGTACCCCGAAGCCATTTCATGTCAGAAAACGAACTGAAGGACCGAAATGGTCAGTTCGGCAAAAAACATAGCTCGAAGACAGGACAACCAGTACATGAATAGAGCCATTTCATTTCAGAATAGATGTGTACATTCAAAAAAAAAATGAAGTGTCATTTCATTTCACAAGCCAGGGGCCACTTCATCATTATCAGAAGCCACTTTGACAGCGCCCGAAGGACCTGCCTCCCCCTCGGAGTCCGGTTCGGCATCCGCAGCCTTAGCCATCTCTCGAGTGATGCGCGAAGTGGATATGGCGCTGGTATCGAGGTCAGGGGACGTATTCCGGATCATCCACCGGCTCAGCTTGAAACCCCTCCTGTAGGAGTCTACCATCAGGTCATCGAAATCCGGCAAAGCAATGTAATCGCTGACAGCCTTCTTCTTCGCATCTTCGATGCCTTGAGAGAAGATCTGAGTCCTCTCCCTGATATCCTCCTGAAGATACTCGACCTGGTGCTCCAGGTCCAGCTTCATTTCCGCCATACGCTGCACCACTACTCCCATAGCCTCGGCATCCCTCTGAGACCTCGCCTGCCTAGACCGCGCACGGCGAGCAGCAGCATCAGCAGCACGAGCATTCTCCTCGGCAGTCCGAGCAGCCTCCTCGGCAGTCCAAGCAGCCTCCTCGGCAGCTTGCACCTGCCTCGAGCATTTCTCCACCTGGTTCGCCAAGGCGTGAATGGAGGAGTTCACCTATCAAAGGAAAACGGGATCAAAGAAACGAATAAAAGAATAAAAGCCGAGCTCTAAAGAAGGGATCACTTACCACTATGGCATGAGTAACGGCACGGTAGGCCACTTGGTGCAGAGGGAGCTCGGTCCACGCTGCAACTTCCTCAGGAAACATCGCCTCCTTACTCCGTTGAAGAGCATGAACAGGCGACAGCACGCTCCTGAAGTCCCCCGGGGCCTCCGAGCCCGACGGCCCAGCTCGCATATGAGCGGACTCGGAATAGGCGGGAGCCCCCGTGTGTGTGGTTTCGGCATAAGGAGCCCCCGCCGGCTCCTGCATAGGAGGAACCATCTCGGGCTCCTTTGCCGGATAATCCGGCACCTCGGGCTCCGCAGCTCGGGATGGCTCGGCGCGAGCTCACTTAGCCACCCGCTTTCTCCTCTTCATGCCCTCGAACAAGTGCCCACCTCGGGTCCCTCGAGAATCCATTGTACCTGCGAAAAGGAGTTCGGCATCAGTAAGACGTAAAAGAAGAGCAAGACAGGATCACTAGGGAAAGAACCTACCCGAATTTAGGCCCGCAGCAATAAGCTTGGCCTTCGTCAGATACCATTGGCAATCCAGCCCAAGCCGCGCCCATTGCCGGAGGCCCTTCGCCGTCTCCTCATCAAGTGTGATGCCGGAATCAGGAGCGGTCATCCCCCAGCCGGTCTGAAACGGCCACCCCAGCGCACTTCGCACCCCGAAATAGTCCCGCTTCCACGCCGGGACCTTATTGGGGAGTCCGTGTAAGAGCTTGAAGCCCGGGCGAGGGGACAGGTAGTATGCCCGCCTACGCCCAGGAAGGGGACCCACTTGCTTTTTCAGCATTAAAATGGAAGAGAAAATCTCCAAATCCATAGGAAAGTTCTCGTCGCAAAATAAAGAGATCATCCCCACTAAGTTCCTAATGGAGTTCGGGTGAAGCTGGCCGACCGACACACCAAAGTGGTTTAGGACCTCGACAAGAAGAGGGTGGAAGGGCAGTCGCAGCCCCGCGACGAGCTGTTCCCGGAAAATCACGATCTCATCAGGACCAAGTTCCCAAGGGAAGCTGCCCGTAGGGTTAAAGTAACCGTACTCACTAGGCAAGTCGTAGTAGTCTACGAGGGTTTGAAGTTCCTCAGGCGTCATAGTCGAAGGGCTGAATTGGTCTACAACCCGGCCACGACGGGAGGTGGACGCCGACCTACCCGAAGCACCTCGGGTGGTAGGCCCGACCCCTTCCTCAGGACCTACATCGGGCTCACTTGAACTACCAGGGGACGCAAACTGGTTCGTAGAACCTACATCAGACCCGCTTGAACAGTCTGAACCCTCCAAACCAGACATCGGGAAATGGAACGGGATTCGAAAAAAAACTCACCCGGGAAGAAGACTGGAGCAGACAACGAAAACTTGAACAAGCAAGGAAACTTGGGACGCGAGCTGAAAAGCCTGGACGCGAGCTGAAACTTAGGTGCGAGCTCAAGGTGTACAACAGTAGCAAGGACGGGGGCCCCCCCGTGCACTATTTATATCCACAGCGGCCGGAAAGCGACGGCCCAGATTGAAGCCAATCCAACGGCCCACAGCCGCGCTTAGCCGTACGTCTTCCAAGACCAATCAGCGCACGTCTTTCCGAAACTGACGGAGCGTCACGCACGTCTTGTCAGAGGACAGGTGTCGGCACGCGTCTTCCCGAAACTGACGGGGTAACGGCGCACGTCTCTTCGCAATAAAAGCGTCTGCAACGCAACTCCCGAACAACTGCCGTCACGACTCCCAAACGCGCGCCCTTTTTTGAAAATCAAATTAGAGCAAGCGCGCTCAGCACAGACCAAAACCCTCCTGCTACCTTGCAAACTCCCCGTGCCAAGACGGGACCGTTGTCGCAGGGAGTGGGGGGCAATTGATGAAGGGAAATTTGGCCCGACCTCGCGATCGCCCGACACGTGGCGAAGGCAAGCAGCTCGGGGCAGTAGAGCGCCCAAAGCGAACATCGGAAGCAAGTCCAAGTTCACTACCGAGCCCGAACTCCAGACCGTTGTACTTAGTCTGAGCTCCCTGTTAAGGGTCCGAGCTCCCTAAGAACCTAGCTCCCTAAATCCGAGCTCCCTACTAGGAGCCCGAGCTCCCTGTTAAGAGCGAGCTCCCTGTTAAAGGTCCGAGCTCCCTAAGAACCCGAGCTCCCTAAGTCCGAGCTCCCTACTAGGAGCCCGAGCTCCCTGTTAAGAACGAGCTCCCTAAGAACCCGAGCTCCCTATTAAGAACAAGCTCCCTACTGGGAGTCCGAGCTCCTTATTAAGAGCGAGCTCCCTACTGAGAACCCGAGCTCCCTACTAGGAGCACGAACTATACTGGGCCCCGAGCCTCACAAAGCTGACCCGAGCTGGCCCATGGCAGCTCGGAACACTCCAAACCGAACTCAAGGCACCTCGCTCGCCACTCCAACACTTCACTTCCAGAGCACCAGGCCAGCCAAACGTACCCGACACCAAGGACGTCCGTATCCAAGGGCGACGCACCTGACTGATTTCGGATCTGACGCCTGACAGCCGCATTTCAAACGGCTTCCTGCCACCTGCAACCGTCGTCACTTGCCACAGAGACGGCTCCGACAAAAGGAATAGTGGCGGTTCTGTCCGGCCAGAGGAAATGACACCCGAACTGGCAGGAGTTCAGAAGTAATCATGCCCGACCTGACGGAGGCCTGGATGTGAGTGCGCGAGGTGGTTATAAAAGGCTTCTACCCCCCAGGAACGAGGTATGCTAACTTTCGCGCTATCTGGTTTATCTTGCCTTTGAAGGATTCTAACTTGAGATTCGGAGCCCTTACACCGGGTTTTCCCCGGAGCTTCTCTTCTCCTTCCATTTCAGGTCCCTGTTACTCAGTTCAGAGGCAAGATCATCGACAGCTAAGACCGGCCAGATTGTGCATCATCAATTGGCGCCGTCTGTGGGAAAGCTTTAAAAGGCCTCCCTCCAAAACTTTCATACCCTTTTCTTCTTCTCTGAGAAACTCAACACTCATGGCCTCATCCAGCAACGCCGGACGCGACACAGAGACAAACACCACCGGGGAACAGCCCCAAGTTCCCGTGGTGTGTGTCAGGCAGTTCACCATCCCCCTCTCGGTGAATGGAATCCCCAATCTGACTACGCCACAAGCAGTGGCGCCTGTAAGCCTACCTTCCGCAAACATCCCCTTCCCTCTTCCCATCGAGACTACCTTCACTGAACCAACCGCCGTCCCCCTGGCAGCTAGCCAAAATCGGTTGGACAACTTAATGCAGTGCATGCGGGCAATGCAAGCCCAGATGCAGCAGTTCCAGCAACACCAGCTTCACCAGCACCAAGTGTTGCACAACCTCTCCCAATACCACTATCAACAGCAGTTCCCCCAACTGACACCGAACCAACCACTACTTCCACCTCGCCACCCTGCCCCGGAGCCAGTCAAGGCCTCTCCGCAGGATGGGCGCCTCCACCAAGGAAAGGCCTCTAGGCCCCAGAATCCCCCAAACAGTCAAGCCTCGTCCCCAGGCCGGAGAGAAAGGAAAGTCATCCCCGCCTCGCGGCTCGCAGGCGGATCAGGAACCTCGCCCGCAAGGTCGGCACCTCGAGTCTCCAAACCGGAGTCCCCATTGGTGGAAAACCGATTCGGCGCATTGGCAGCAGCGGACTACCAGCACTTCGAGCCCATCGAGCTCGGCAACACGGAGGCCAGCAGCGCCAGTACAAGGCCCACTCAGCAGCGAAGGCGCCGTCGAAGTCGACGAACCGCCACCCGCGTCTTATCCGAGCTCAGAGGCAAAGGCGAGATGAGCTCGGACGAGGTAGGAGTCGCCCTGATTCTCTCAGTTCCTTCCCCCCTCGCCTCAGAACTCCTGGCAGTCCCCTTGCCCAGAGATTTCAAGCTCCCGCCCCTAGACAAGTATGACGGGTCCTTCGACCCCAACGACCACATGGACGCTTTCCAGTCCCAAATGCACCTCGCCAGAGCCAGCGAATCATGCATGTGCGTGGCCTTCACCACCACCCTCAAGGGGGTAGCCCGCACTTGGTACAGGAACCTGGCCCCCGGGTCGACGGTTTGACCGCCCAAGTCAATAGGTCACTGACTAATTCAACGATTTTTGCCAGGGATTGGGTTTGGGGTAAAGTGGAACCGGTTTCCTAGACTGTTCCCAAGCCGAACGATTCTATCGTCCAGGTCAATTGGAAGTTCTCAATGTAAAACAAAGGACAACTATAAAGTAAAACTAAAAACCCACTATACTATCGTGTTCTTTTATATGAAATGCTTTGTTGAACCAATATTTAAAAAACGAGAACATGATAATTTCGACTTAATTACTTAAAATTTCAAATTTTTTATTTAAATAGCAAATGTTACAATTCCATTCCGCCCCTCCGCTAGTAGTTAATTAAAGCAATAACTCGATCAGCTAAGGACATGAACCGAAAGTGGGATCCAAGGAAATTCATGGTTGGAATGTGCAACACTTGGTCTTCCAGCTTCGATGTACGTACGGCACTTGACAGTGTTTAATTTAATTAATAGCTAAGGATCAGGAGTCAGGTCCTCGCTGCCGAGAGGCTTGCTTGCATGGACAAGGATCTAAGAGCTGTTGGTCTCGTCTCCTCAGGCCGGGGCTGAGTGCTATATTATAGTTTTGTTGTTCTCATTGAAGAAGATCCAGAGGAACTTATTATTCCCCGTGGCTCCACATGTGAGGGCGGTGGATTCTCTGAACAAGGACGTCTTGATGACCTCAGATGAATACCTACTCTTCCTCTGTAGCATGGATCTCTCTGGTGCAACCTTTCGGTGTGATATAGGTATTCGATACTTTCTCCGATGATTATTGATTGGCCATTCCCTCTTTTTCCGGAGCAAGTTTTTTGTTTTGCTTGGAAAGGAGGAGGAGGTGGCGGAGGAGGACGAACAGAACTGCAACTAGAGCAAGTAGGGAAGGAAGAAGAAATCGATCCATGTCATCGTTGATGCTGGAGTTCATTTTAGAAAATTACAATTACACAGGCGAGGCCCATACACAAAATACATAGAGCATGGCCCAGGTGTGGCACGAGTGTCTCAATTATGATGACGGAAAGACATGGTACCCGAAAATTTTATAACCAAAAATTTCCCTTCGTTTTCTGATAATCACAAAAAACTCCCCTATATTGATTGTAACATAAACCTATTTGTATATTCTTTTACCGAAAAAGACAAACAACGGATTTTTTTTTAAGCCCAAACTTTTTATAAATTGTTGGAAAATAATAAAGAAAGCATATGGAATTTATCGGTAATTGCTTTCTAAACCTAGAATTTGCAGGAGTGTGGTGTTGCAGGATTATGAAACCGAGAGAACGAGGGTTGAGTTGTGCCACTTGGTCACTCTCCTTAAAACCGCATTTGCCCCCTACGGTGCAGCCAGGTGATCGCCAAGATAAAACAGCCCACAGGCCACTGGTAGGCGTGCACTCGCTTACCAGACCTCCGCGAACCACAAAGAGATGATGCTCATATTTGTAGAAAAGACAGTGAAGAAAAGATTGTTGAAAATGTAAAAATGGTGTGTGTAGACTTGATCAACCAACACTCATTTTATAAAGTGTTCTCAGACCCGAATGGACACAAAGGTGTCCATTCAAATAGGTGCCTCTTCAAAACAGTGCACCTGTTCGAAGAGACACAGAAAGGAAAAAGACAAGAACCTAAAGATATTCAAAAATAAATTCAAAATTTAAAAGTCAAAACAATTAATCCAGTAAAAACAAAATCAATTCGGTGCATCACGCACACGCACCTCGACCCGGCCCGGTGCACATGTGTGAAAAGCACCCTCAACCCCCCCTCCCTCACATGCATGGGATCTCTATAGTGCTTTCCTCATATGGGTCCCTACCCATAGAGAGAGCAAAACTATATATATATATATATATATATATATATATATATTCTACCTCTACTCCTTTCCCAAGCAATATGAGACAAAGAGTCTTCCCATGCACTTAAGTGTAAGAAGAGAAAAAGACAAAAACTCAAAACAAGAGAGGGAGTTGAGAGATTCTTAAAATTTTGAATCTCCCTCCAACATAAATATTTAGATCTAGGCTTGGGTCATGTTATGAGTCCAAGTCTTAGGAGAGCCTAGCCCATGTGCAACCCTAGAGGCCTAGACCTAGAGAAGAAGGAAATAAGTTGAAATTCATACTTGTATTTTATAAATGTAAACAACCGTTACAAACTTACAATTGCACTGTGAGTCCAGATTTGGTCCAAACACAAGGTCCAAACAACCATTACAGCTGTACATCGAGAACATCTCGCCATGAAGGACAAGGAAGATGTTCCCAATGCATGACTACATGCAATGGCTATTGGGATGATATCTGAATTCATTGCATTCACCTTTGATAAGTTAATCTCTCCCACTTGAAAGTAGGAAGGGAGTTAAAAACTCTCTAAGGGTTTATTTGGTTCGGGGGAATAGGGGTCTGGAATTGGAATTAGAATATGTTATTTCAATTTCAGCTGTTTGGTTGGACAGAATATGAATCTCATCACCATTCCTTGTGGAATGGCATTCTTTCATTTGAGGGAATGGCCATTCACTCCCCCTCCCTTGGGAATAAAATCCTGTTCCTGCTAATTTTAAATTCTATTTTGATTCCTATTTGATATATATATATAAACATTAATAAGACACTCATATAGTCTACGGGTCCACATAAATTGACCCTTATATGTCAAACCCGTAAAGTTATACGGGTCACTAAATTCAACTTGAACCATTTATTACTCTAATTTAACCATTCTTCTTCTTATTATTATTAATTTATTTTAGTATTTAATTTAAATTTTTTGTTATATAGTAATAATATTAACTAAATTTGTAATTATTTAAATATTTACTTAAAATATTTTTTCCAACCGACTATAATTATTATGTAATAGATTTGTTAATTCATATTTTTCATTTAAGAATAAACATTAATGATTTGGCTTAACAATTTTAAGGTTTAATTACTGTATTCGGTAATTATTATGGGGCATGCTTTGAATAAACATTAATGATAATTGATGATTGTTATTTCATTTTTTATTATTTACTTAATTAAGTATTTGATTATTATTATTATTAATTATTTTTATAAATAATTGATTGTTATTATTATTTACTTAATTCGGTAATTTTCAGCAAGTAATTATTTGATTTAATTTGAATTATTTCATTTTTTAATTATTTATAATAGACATTTAGGGTAGTCTATTTATTTGTTTTAAGAGTTGCCATGTTTTATCTAGACAATGACCCCATACTAAGTAAGGGGCAGCAACCCACCCCCAAAAAAGTATCAATAACTTTGAAATCATTAATCTATTTATAAAATAGTAAAATTATATGGATGTTTACAACAATATCATCAAAACTGCTTAATATTTAGGGACATATGAATGGATAAAAAGCATTTAAATGATATCCATTCAAAGAGGCAAAAAAGGTAGAACATCATTTAAAGAGCTGCTAAGAAAAACAATCCATGCCAAACAACATTTGCAGATGCATCCATCCTCTGAAGTAAGAGATGAAAAATTTATGACTACAATCAAATCATCATGTATGGCTACAATCACCTGATAATTTAATCAGGACTTCAATGCCCATCCAACAGAGGAAACATGAAAGAAAGGAGAATAATGAGACTATCCTAAGTATGGAAGTCACCTCCAAGTTATGTGGCAACGCTTCTTTTGGTCGATCATGGTTACGGATTTTAAGTCTAAGCTCCCCATAGTGCATGTAGACTCGCTAGAATTTATCTTTAGGAAAAAGGTAGGAAAACATGTATATAACATACTGATATGCTTGAATTATGGGAATTGGGAGATAGAAATAAGAAATGTAGGTTGAAATTATAATTTTGGGCATGTTGACGTGTCAAATTCAAGTCAATTAGAATACTCATAGATTTTTAGTTCATTCATTTAGCAGCAATTTGAATATTTTTTTATTCCATGTCTTTATTGAGTAATATAGATTAATAATTATGAAATCAATAATAATAATAAGTATATCATCATTACTATTATTTACTAATAATATATTCTTATTATGCGTGTATTGATTTTGAAATCAGTAATATTAGATTATTATTATTATTATTATGAAATAATTAATTTGTTATAATTATGATTTTTAGTTAATTCCTGAAATAATAATTGCTTTTATATTTCTTTTTGTTTAACAATAATGGATAATTGAAAGTTTATAATTTAACTTTAACCAAATGAAATATTTATTGGAGAATAATAATAGTATTAATTATAATTACTTATAATAATAATAATGTAAATAAGTAACACTAATTATATATTTATAAAATAATTAATATGAATTAATATAAATATAAAATGATTTTATCCCAATTAATAATTGACATTATTAAAATGCTTATTAATTATCATTAATTAATTAACATTCCGAAGTAATAATTATCATTGTTATAATTAAGGAATTAATTATCAGTAAGTAATTATAATCAATAATTAAATTTTATCAAAAATCATTATTATTAGTAATAATTAATTATAATTATTGATAATAATAATATAATTATATAATTATATAAATTAATATAATATTAATTATAATTACAGATAATAATAATATAATTAATTATTTCATATAAATGTATGAATTATAATTTCTGATTATAATTCTAATATAAATAATTAACATTAAATATTTATTTTCAAAATAGTTAATATGAGTTAATATAAATATAAAATGATTATTTTCAAATTATTAATTACCATTATGAAAATCGTTATTAATTATCATTATGAATTAATAATGAGAAATATTATCAGTAACTATTTAATATCAGTAATTAAGTATTAGCAATAATTATCATAATAAATTATTATCAGTGAGTTATCATTATTAGTAATTGATAGCTGAAATTAATTAATTAGAAGTCATTAATTATTATTAGTACTCCTCTCTTTCAAAAGGTTGAGTCATCATCATCGCCATCATCAATGACAACAACTTGATAAATATATAATTTGATAAAAATAGGTAAATATCATTAATTTATTCTTTCATCTTTTGAAAAACTGAATAAGAGAAAAATAAAATGGTTAGCATTGCAAATGAAAAATTATTTGGATTTTTGCAAAAAAAATTATTGAACATAAAAAACCAATTATTCAAAAATAAGGTCGTTAATCAAAGAGTATTTAAAATTATTTAGTAAATAATAATTTTAGGAAATTAAAATTATTAATAATTTTAAGTAATTAAATTTTGCTATTAACATTTTTTAATAATGATTAGTATTATTAATAGATTAATAATATTATTAATAATTATGAAATCAGCAATAATAATAAGTATCATATTATTATTAACTAATAATATATTCTTATTATGTGTGTATTGAAATCAGTAATATTATTATTACTACTATTATTATTTTATTTTTCTTTTTATTTTTAATAAGTAATTAATTTGTTATAAATACGATTTTTAGTTAATTCGTAAAATAATATTTGCTTTTATAATTCTTTAAGTTTAACAATATTGAATAATAGAAAGTTTTATAATTTAACTTTCACTAAATGGAGTATTTATTGGAGGATAATAATAGAATTAATTATAAAAATAGTATTAATTATAATTACTTGTAATAATAATAATGTAAATAAGTAACACTAATTATATATTTATAAAATAATTAATATGAATTAATATTAATATAAAATGATTATATCTGAATTAATAATTAACATTGTTAAAATACTTATTAATTATCATTAACTAGTTAACATTCCAAAGTAATAATTATCATCATTAGTATTAGTAATAATTAATTATAATTATTGATAATAATAATAATAATAATAATAAAATAATTATATTAACTAATATTATATTATTAATTATAATTACTTATAATAATATAATGAATT
This sequence comes from Nelumbo nucifera, assembly GCF_055504915.1. Classification (NCBI taxonomy): domain Eukaryota; kingdom Viridiplantae; phylum Streptophyta; class Magnoliopsida; order Proteales; family Nelumbonaceae; genus Nelumbo; species Nelumbo nucifera. The sequence goes on from NC_142653.1 coordinate 24,579,429, forward strand.
ATTTCATATAAATGTATGAATTATAATTTCTGATAATAATTATAATATATATAATTAACATTAAATATTTATTTTCAAAATGATTAATATAAGTTAATATAAATATGAAATGATTACTTCCGAATTTTTAATTACCATTATGAAAATATTTATTAATTATCATTAATTAATCATCATTTTGAATTAATAATGAGCAATATTGTGAGTAATAAATTATCAGTAATTAAGTATTAACAGTAATTATTCTAAGAAATAATTTTGAGAAATTAATTATTATTGGTAATTAATAGCTGGAATTAATTAATTAGAAGTAGTTAACATTAATTAATTTGTAATTAACAATTATTATTATTAATTAATAGTTGTAATTAATTAATTAGAAGTAGTTAACATTTATTATTATTAGTAATCAATAAATGGAATTAATTAATTAGTTTAGTAGTTAACATTAATTAATAACACATTTTCCTTTTTTTAGGAAAGGATTGAAAGTGGGAGATTCCTACTTCTCACAACTCTGCATGGTGGTAGGCTCCACTCTCCATGTTAGTGGGCTCTTTTCTTGAACTACCACTAATTAGAATTTGGCACATGTCTAGTGGGCTCTGTTCTTTAACTACACCAAGACCCAATCCTCAACCCAAAGCTAATTCAAGTATATTTAAGGATAATAGTAACCGATTTTTAGCTAGCTCTGCCACAGATATTAAAGAGAGAACAAAACCCGAACCTATCAAACTTGGGCCCCATTGAACTAAGTCCACACCTTGGAACATTGGGGCTTGGGCCAGGTCTGATTAGTTGAGACCCTTGTAGGTGAAGTTGGTTGTGGGCTCACACGCAAACTTTTATGGTAAGGATCCAGATGGGTTGGGTTGGGTTGAGCCCGTTTTTTGAAGCTTAGGGTTGGGCCTGGGTTTACCCTTAGGCCTTAACCCAATTCAACCCGTCTGAATTGCAGCCTAGAATGTTTTAAAAAACTAACTCAGACATTGAAATGTTTTTGTCTCTGGGTCAAGGGTTAGATCATGTCATGTCATCACATTACATACACACATGTACATATATACATACATACATAAATATACACGTATATGTACACATACATATACATAATAAATATTATTAAAATAAAGATCACTCCAATTTTCTCTTTTTTTTTTAAATTTTTTTTACTTTTTAATTCCTTGACATTTTTTAAACAACCAATGACATGCTCTCTCTCTCTCTCTCTCTCTCTCACACACACACACACACACACACACACATACACATTCCCAATAACCTAAATAATCTTCACTCCTATAATTTCTCCTAAACTACCTCCCCCACTTTCTCCTAAGTTATCTCTAATTCCTATTTATCTCCTAAATTATCTCTAATTCCTATTTATCCTCTCCCCCACTTTTTATCTATACGTGCATTTGCACATGGCAATATCTATAAGAAAAAACTACTTAGGGAATTCTATGATGTAGAAAATATATGGTATGGAAAGAGTTTTGACAAATCAAAACCCACCCATGAATTTTGATAAATAACACCTGGCTACTATGTTTATGATTCTAGTTAACTAGAACTACTTATAATTTATGGGCAGTTTCTAAATAGTTATAAGTGGGCAGAACGGTTATAAGTGGACAGTTTCTAAAGTGAGAGTAAATGACATATATAGCATCTTTATGCTCGATGTATGCTTAAACAAGGGGGATAAAAAGAGTCCAATGAAAATTCCAGAAAGAAGGGGCATTTGCTCTTTTATAGATAGTATAGATATAGATATAGATATAGATATAAATATAAATATAGAACTATCTAAAGAAAGTTTGAATTAAAATATTTTTAAATTATTTAAATATTCTAAAGAAATTATATAATAACATTAAAATATTTATTAAAAACACAAAAAATAATTCTAATAGATTTAATAATATTTATATTATTAATAATTTTATATTTTTACAAAATTCATCACGAAATTATGTACTAACAATATAAATTATGATTTTTTGGATTATCCAATTTAATTTTTATTCAAAGAATAAAATTTAACATAAAAAATAAAATATTATTTCAATATTTCAAAAACTAAATATCCTAAATAACAAAATATTAAAAATAGATAAATAATTTAGTAATAGCTTTAAAATAAATAAAATTAAAATAACAACAAAATTCAAATATTTTACATATTATTTAAATATTTAAATAACTAAATGTTTTAAATAATGAAATATTTAACATAACTAGATTTTAAATAGTTTAAATAACGGAATTATGTAATTAGTTTAAAAAATTTCCTAAACGTAGAAAAGTAATAATAACATAATATTGAAATTAATAATAATTTAATATTTTACAAATTTAATAATTAAATTATGTAAAAAAGTATAAATTATAATTTTTTGGATTATTAAATTCAATAAATAATTAATATTTCAAAATATAAATAATGGTTTTTTTTAAATAAATAAATAATATTGTAAATGACTAATTTCACTTATATCAATTAATAATTTGAGAAAATAACCTTCAAAAAAATAATATTTATTAATAATAATTTTAAAATCTTAATATATATTTATTATATAATTATATATACTAAAATTAATATTTATTATATTTCAGTAACTATTTGTTGTTTTTTGTGATAAATATGTTTTCAATAATTATTGGTTATTAAACTACTATTATTGAACTTTTTAAATTTAATTTATTGTAGTTATTGTATTTTTGTTATAATTTATTGATTAATATTTATTAGATATTAAACTATTATTTGATATTGTACTATTTATTGACTAATTTAATATATTCTTTAGTATTTTTTGTATTTTTCATCATCAATATATTTTCAATAATTGTGCATTTTCTCTATTAATTTTCAATAATTATTGGAGATTAAATTATTGTTTTTTATTAGAGATTATACTATTAATTTAGCTGAAATTAGGAGTGTTCTCGGGTTAGTTCGGTTTAGTTGTAGGCTGTTTGACCAACCAAATGGACCAAGTCAGGTTAGGGAGTTGGTCACTTGAAACTGATTGACCATTTGTGAAAACTGACCCACTTGGCTTGTATCGGTTTGGGTCAATTATTTATTTGGTTAGTTAATTTAAAAGATTTAAACGTAAAAATTAAATTTGAATTTTAAAAATTACAACGACATTATTAAAAAATAAATTTATGACATAAAACATTTTAGAATAGGAAATCTAGAATTTTCCCACTTTCTTGTATTAAAAATGATATATAAAATATAAAATATTAATATATAGCTATGGTGAGGTAGTGGTTTTGGTTGATTTGCAAATGGCCAAAGTGAAACTGATCCAACCTGGTTGGGTTGAAAAATTATTTAACCAAAGTCGATAAAAAATACTAAAAAACTGACCAACTCGGATCGAGTTGATTAGGTTGGTTAATTTCATCAAGTTGATGAACAACCCTAGCTGAAATTAATATCTCACTAGTTTTACATTAAAAGAAGCAAAACAAATTATGGTAGAGTTTTTGCCATAAAAGAAGATGAAAATAACTAGTGGGGACCTGTGTGATGCACATAATTTGTTAAGCAACAACTAAACAATAGAAACATATAAGAGTATACAATTGTTTTCTAGTATTTCCAATTGGCTTTGGTTCAATAATTTCCCAACCCGACCAGGTTGGATCAATTTTGCTTTGGCCATTTGTAAACCAACCAAAATTAAACGACCTAACCATAGATATATATTAATATTTTATATTTTTAAATATAATTTTTTAAAATAGGAAAGTGGAAAAGTTTTCATATTCTTAGTCTAAAATATTTTATATCACAAACTTAATTTTTTAAGTTTAAATTTTTTGAGCTGAATGACCAAACAAAAAATCAACTCAAATTGATACAACCCATGTGGGCCAATTTTCACAAATGGTTAGTCCGTTTCAAGTGACCAACTCCCCAACTTGACCAGGTCGATTTGGTTGGCCAAAGACAAACAACCTATGACCGAATCGAAGCAACCCATGAACACTATTAATTTCAACTAAATTAATAGGCTAATATCTAATAAATATTAGTAGTTTAATCTCCAATAATTATTAAAAATTTATAGAAAAAATACACAATTATTAAAAATATATTGATCATGAAAATACAATAAATAAGTAATAAAAATATAATAATTACAAAAATACAATAAATACTAAAAATGTATGAAATTAGTCAATAAATAGTATAATCTCAAATAATAGTTTAATCTCTAATAAATATTAATTAATACAAAAATAAAATAAATATAATAAATTAAATTCAAAAAGTTAAATAGTAGAAGTTTAATCTCCAATAATTATTGAAAAAATTCTGTTAAATAACAAGAAAATAAATTTATAAATAATTATTGAAAATATATTTATCAAAAAACAATAAATAATTACTAAAATACAATAAATATTAATTTTAGTATACACAATTATATAATAAATATAGATTATGATTTTAAATTTATTATTAATAAATATTATTTTTTGAAAGTAATTTTCTAGATTTATTAATTGATATAAGTTAAATTATTTATTTGTAATATTGTTTAGTTATTTAAATAGTATCATTATTTAAATTTTAAAATATTAATTATTTATTGTATTTAATAAACCATAAAATTATAATTTATACTATTATTACATAATTTCATTATTAATTTTGTTGTTATGTTATAATTATTTTTCTACTTTTAAGAAGTTTTCTAAGTTTATTACACAATTTTGTTATTTTAACTATTTAAAATCTAGTTATGTTAAATATTTCATTATTTAAAATATTTTGTTATGTAAAAAATTTAAATAATATGTAAAATATTTAAAATTTTTGTTATTTGAATTTTATTTATTTTAAAGCTATTACATAATATTAAATATTTTGTTATATAATTATTTAGATATTTTTAATATTTTTATTTATGATATTTAGTTTTTGAAATATTTTATTTTTTTAATGTTATTTTTTATTTTAATAACACTTAAACTGAATAATCCAAAATAAAATTTAAATTATTTTTAATAAATATTTTAAAGTTATTATATAATTTTGTTAGAACATTTAAATAATTTCTTAAAATTTTTAATTCAAACTTTCTTTAGATAAATATAGATAAAAAGTGGGGGAGAGAATAAATAGGAATTACAAATAACTTTGGAGAGAAACTCTCTTCTAAATTAGAGATAATTTAGTAGAAATTGAGGGAGGTAATCTAGGTGAAACTTAGTAGAGGGGATTATTTAGGTTAATGGAAATGTGTATGGAAAGATAGATAAATTTTAGGTAATTTTTTATGGGAAAGGAAAGTATCTCATTGGTTGTTTAAAAGAGGAAAATTGTCCAAAACTCACCAGACTAACGGTTATTAATATATTACCATTTTACCCTTCATAGAAAAATATAAAATATAGGGTAAATTACAAAGACCCCCTTGTACTATGGGGTCAATGACAAAGTCCCCCCTATACTTTTTTTTTGCGACAAAGACCCCCTGAACTTTAGCTATTAGACAAAGACCCCTCTTGGCCGTTAAGACAAATGACGGAAAGCGTTAAATTATAACTTTTTCTATTTTCTTTTTCTTGCCCCTTTTCTCTTAAAACCTATTTAACCTATTGTTTTCCTTCTTTTTGAGTTTCACTTCACACACCATGATTATGGCCTTGATGTTTTCCTCCCAATTGAAGCTGTTTAGACTAAAGTACAAAGGGGGTCTTTGTCGCAAAAAAAAGTATAGGGGGACTTTGTCATTGACCCCATAGTACAAGGGGGTCATTATAATTTACCTAAAATATATACGCATGGGGTGTATGATTTTGTTTTCCAAAAATGAAAAAAACAAATGTCACGTAACGGTTTTTTATTTCAAACAAGCAAAATTATAAGTAATGGCCAATTACATTAAGAAATGAAAGCATTAAGCATTCTAAGAAAAAAACTTCTCTTGATTTTGTAAATTAGGCATCCACGATATTCCCTTCCCTGATCACAACTTTAATGGCAAACCCCATAATATCTGTCATGATCTTCCTCGATATTCCCTTCCCTGATCACAACTTTGATGGCAAACCCCATAATATTTGCTGTGATCTTCCTCCCTTCTAGCACCAGAGACCGGCGAGGCTTACCACAGGAAGTGAGGAGTGCTAGCACAGTAATCCATGTCACCACGGTTGCAGGGACGACAACGGCCAACGCTACCACCATAGAAAGCAAACCGAACACAGCATTGAAGAGCACCTAGGTGTAAAGAGCCGGCCACCCAGTAGCTCCAGCTCCATTAGAAGAAGTGGAAGAGACGTTGGAATTGTACCAAGACATAATGAAGGAGGTTCCATGATGAAGACAGAAGAAGAGTGTACACTAACACCAACAGGCATGCCCATGTTCTTCATTTGATGAGGAGCTAATTTGCCCTTATTCCTCTTCCTTCTTTTCTCCTTCAGAGTCTTCTGCCACTGAAGCTTGATTTCTTCTATTCATTAGGTTGATTTTCTCTTTATTTTATTCTGATTTCTGAGGAGGGTTTTGGATTGGATTGGATTTCCTGGGGACTGGGGTTCTGTTGTCTCTTCAAGACCTCACTTTAACCAAGCCGGGCCACTTAGAAGTCATAACAGAACAGTGAATAATTTTTTTTATTCACAACCCAAAAATTTGAAGAAGAAAGCAATCTAATCTCCTCCAAAATCAAGATCTAAATCACATCCAATATATTACAATTCCTAAAGAAACAACAAATATATATAAATAAAAGAAGAAATAAGAAAAATCCTTCATTTCTATTATGCTCTGCTGATTTGCGAAGCAAAGCAAAAAGAATCCAAAAGAAACGAAACCCTTTTTTGGGTTGAGAGTGAAGAGAAAGAGAGACAGTTGATGACTGGAAGTTCTAAGTGGCAGAGAAAGAGTGAAGATCGGCAAAATGAGAGAAAAACCTTAAATGAGTCTTTTTTTTTTCTAATTCTCTAATCAGGGGCAATTTAGTCATGAAAATTATATTTATGCTGATGTGAACAACTTCTGAATATTAACGGTTCAAGGTAAGTTTTGAAAAATAAAAACTGACTGACGTGGTGAATTTACATTTTCAAAAGTTAAAATGAGTTTAAGAGAAATATGAGTTTTGGACAATTTCCCTTTTAAAAAATGACAGGAGAAACATAAAATTTAAACAAAAAAAAGACGGATTGAGATGGTCCGCGACTGCTTGCTACGTACGCAAATCTCGAATGCAGCAGGTCGATCCACACGACAGGAGAAAAGTAAAAAGCATATGTTCATTGATCAGAGAAGACATCTGTTCTTTGATCAGAGAACACCACCTAAAGTCAGCGATGTTGCGTTGCCCTGTCCGACTATCTATTATCAAAAACTCTGTCCGACCTGCGCTTTAAAATCAACTCCGCTTCAGTCTTTTTTTTTTTCAACAATTCGAGCTTTTTACAGGAAGGGAAGAAATGGATCTTCGAGAGTCGATAAGCAACCAAACTACTTTCTCTCTAGAAATCGCGAAGAACGTATTGTTGAAGGAAGGGAAGAACTCGAACCTTGTCTTCTCTCCTTTGTCAATCCATATCGTCCTGAGCCTCATCGCTGCTGGATCCAAGGGTCCAACCCTAGACCAGATGCTTTCGTTCCTGAGATCGAAAAGTAATAACGATCTCAACTCATTTGCTTCTCAGCTTGTCTCTCTTATATTAGCTGACGGCAGCCAGAGTGGAGGGCCTCTTTTGTCATTCGCCAATGGTGTCTGGACAGAAAAATCTCTCCCTCTCAAACCCTCTTTCAAGGGGATCGTCGATACCGTTTACAAGGCAACAGCGAAGCAAGTAGATTTCCAATCAAAGGTTAGTCTTTTCCTTTCTTACTCGCTTCAAAAGTGTGCCCTTCAAGTTTCAATTTTTAATTAAGAAGTTGTCGAAGATGGTGTAGTAGTTCATTTTGACAGTGCCGTTGCAATCTATACGAGTCTGCTTGCAAGGAAGGAAGTTAGTTAGTTACGAATTAGAATTGCGTGGGTTCAAAGCAGTGGGTTATTTGCCTTTTTTGTGTGTGTGTGTGTGTGTCGTTCATTGTTCCTGCTACAAAATCGTCATGTGGGCTCTGATAATCTGTGTCCTTTTTATCTTGTCGATTACTTGGGGATTTCGTGGTGGAATAAAAACTTCTGAAAAGGAATTGTTGAGAGGCTATAGTAATTTTAATGTCCAAAGTTTTCGAGTTAGATATTAAGATGTTTATTGAATTTATCTTGTATAAGTGATTTAGCATTGGGGTTAGTTGTTGAAGAATTGATTAATGACCTATCTTGTATAAGGAAGGATACTCTCCCGTTCTTTCTCTGAGGAGCAAATCTTTGAACCGGTACTGGAAGTTGCTCTTTCCGGTACGATTCAAAGGAAGTCAAACCTCCCGCATAGAAAAGTGAAATCAAGAACGAGCCCATAAACTTTCATGCAAGAGCAGAGAGCTAACTCTGCTACAGGGACTAAATTTATCCAGGGGAATATCAGGTATGTTAGTTTCTAAAGGAGGCGCACAAAGAATCTTAGAGGCTGGAGGATAATACTGTTCAGGGGTATTGTTATGGAACTATGAATATGAAATTCAAAGAATGCAGTCTGCAAGGTATAAAGGTTTTGGAAACTATATATTTTCAAACTTTATATACAAGTCTGGGGACTGTAGGACAGTAAATCATCAGGTCTTAGATTTGATAATTAGGTTTTCTTGAGAGAAAGAACAGGTCTTTCCATGGATTTAGGAGTTCAAATGAGGTTACTTAGAGATTTAGGGATTTTGAGAAGCAAAACTATGCTTGGATGCAGAGGATAAGTAATATGTAATCTATTTTTGTTTCCTATTCCTGCTGCTCTGAGCTCCTAGAGGATAGGGGCTTTGTACTCTTCGGCCTCTGCTCACCTTGGTGAGCAGTTGGGTTTTTCTGGTTTAGTGGAAAAGCTTCAGTTATTTGTCAAAAAAAAAGGTACCCCTTGGAAATGAGAAGAATTGCAGTGTTTCTAAGTAAGTTCAAACAGAAAAGCAAATTCAATCTACAAATAAGCCCAATACAATTGTTCCCTGTTTCCTCCTTGCTTTGCTAGACAGTCAGCCAAAGAATTTTCTGATCTCCCCACCCATTTAATACTTACAGCTGAGCTCCTTATCAACCACTTAAATTTTCTACTTTCACTCTTAAAGCTCCACACAATAGACTCGGGGTTCCGCAGCCAGCCCACTACCACCTTGGAATCCCCTTCGATTAGTAGTTATTGCACACCTAGCTAACTGCAAGCTGTACACCCTAGATGGCAGCTAGTAATTCTGCCCTAGTAAAGTTCCCAATCCCTAGGAGACCCGAGTAAAGGAGGACCATATTTCCAAATTCATTCCTCAGCACCCCTCCCATTCCGGAGGGGTTTGAATTACCTTGACTGTTACCATCAAAATTCAGCTTCAAAAAACCGGCAAGAGGGTGTTCCCAACTCATACTGATTCTAGTTTTTAAAGTGGAGCAGCTTGCTACTTTTGACCAATTCCTCCATATATCATTAATGGAGAATTGGTGAAATGAATCCAGGAACTTTAGTCACCATGTCACCCTATTAGAGGTGTAAATTAGGCCATGCTGAGCCGGCATGGCACGGTCCGCGGGCTGGCACGGGCCTTGCTGCCCTCCCCAGGGATAACTTGGGGGATCGGTCCAGCATGGCCCACAGCCCGTGTGGGCCTAGACTGTGCCGGGCCTGGGCCATGTCATAGGCCGAGCCTTGGGCGTGGGCCGAACCAAGCCAAACTGATTTTTTACCATTTTTTGTGTTTTTGTTTGTTTATTTATTTATTTATTTATTTCTTTGCTAAGTAAAAGTGTAAAACTAAAATATTTAACTTTTCTTTGGGTTTTAGGAACTATTTGAAAAAAATAAGAAATGAGAAATCTAACAAATAAATGAATAAAATACTTAACCAAATAAGAATGGAATAACAAATTGGAAGAAAAATAGGAATTTTATTCCATTTAAATTTGAATGAATCATGAATCATAACAAATTTGAATGAATAAAAAATAGGAATTTTATTTCATTTCATTTAAATAAAATTAAAACAGAATTTACAATAATTTGAAAAAATGCTATACAACTATTGTTCATGAGTCATGACTTTCATCATCTTCTTCACGTGAAATATCGGGTGTAGTGTCGTGCCCTCATTTTTCTTGTAATCTGTCTTCAGCATCCAGCCAATCATTAAAGCAAATGCACATCTCTATATCATTCATACAACTTCTCGTCGCCCAATACCCTAGTACTTGCGCTAAAACAAGACTTTGATGGAACTGTAAACACCGGAGGGGTTAGTAGATCACGTGCCATAGCGGCAAGAATTGGATAATTTTTTGAATGTTCACTCCACCAAGCTAAAATATCAAAATTATTTGTTGCCTCACCTAAAGAAGAAAAATTTGCTTGTAAATAAAAATGAAGTTTAGTAAATGAACTTGTTGTTGAGGTAGAAAATTTCTGCCTCCTACTTATTAAATAAAAAAGTTTTTGTCTACTACTACTGGGTTCATGTTCAGATTCAGAAGTAGAATATGCAACTGTACAACTTGTAGAATTATTTCATGTTACTTCAAATCCATATAAAGTGTACATTTCAAATAATAACTTATTAATTTCTTCTTTTTTTATTTTCAATTTCAATATTCATATTTTCACAATATGTTCCAAGTAAAATATCTAAACCATCTTTCCTAATTCTATGATCTAATATTGTAGCTAAGCAATAAAGAGGAGAAATGTTCTCCCAATATTTTTTAAATTTATTTTCCATTATTTCAACAATATATTTAAATTGTGAGTTATTTCTATATTTTGCAAAACAATCACTAATCACCATTAATTGATAAGGTAAATTACAACTAGTTGGAATATAAATACCCGATAATTCATTACTTGCATCATAAAAATGTTTAAAAAAATCTCTTATACAAATTGCCAATTTGCCATTTCCCAGTCTTCCTCAAATATAATATCATTAGGCATTTTTGCATTATAATTTTGACATAAATATTTAAATACTTGTTTTCTTGCTCTAGAACTTTTAATATATATAATACAATTTCTAATTTTAGAAATATGAGTAGAAATAATATTTAAAGCATCCTGAATACATAAATTTAAGATGTGACATGCACATCTGATATGAAATAATTTACCATTTAAACATGGTTTTAATTGAGATTTTAAAATATTTATTGCAGAATCATTATTACTAGCATTATCAAAACTAATAGAAAATAATTTATTCTCATTTCCATAAGCATGTAAAGTATTTAAAATGCTTGCAGCAATAGCTGGGCCAGTGTGTGGCCATTCAAGCCTAGTAAAACTTAAAATTCTTTTATTTAAAAGCCATTTTTCATCAATGGGGGGGTCCCCAATGGCTAGTTCTCGAGCGGGCTGCGTACAGGCCCACGGGCGACACGACACGTGCAATCGTGTTGTGCCGTGCCGGCCCGTGGACTCCGAACCCTTGGCCCACACGGTCATGCCGGACCTGGCATGGCCCGATTTACACCTCTACTTGACCCTATGCAGAATGCACTCCTTCAATTCTTGTATTTCCCTCTCCTCCTGGAAGGTAGCATTTCTTTCTTCCCACACTGTCCATATCAGCACAGCTCTAGCACACCTCCACATGATTCTTTCTCTTTTTTGACACCATGGGAAGGTAAAATGGTCAAAAAGGAAGCTTACTTCTACTGGCCTATTCCACCTACACCCAAACATCAAGAAGAGCCTCCCATAACTCTGCAATAAAGGAACAAGATATTAGTACATGGTAACAATCCTCGCCATGAGATCTGCAAAGGATACACCAGTTAGGTGAGATACAAAGGAAAAGTCTTCTCTTTTGAAGAATATCTAAGGTGTTTGTTTTCCTATAATCAGTGCTGTTGCAAGGTATAGAAGTGATCAATTTAGGGACTTTGTGAAGGGAGCAAGTTCCAAAGGGATAAGAAACTGGATGGAAATGAATACTGAAGAAGGGAAGAGATATGTTCTAGAATGCAGGAGCAACAAAGGAGGCTATCTAGCTTTATGTGAATTTTTTGGGAAGGGTAGGAAGCAGCTAGTATGCTTTCCTGAAGGAAGACAGGGACTGGGTTGGAAGGAAGGTCAAAAGTGTGGAGGACAAGGCTTCAGACTGGAGCACAGCAGATCTTATGCAAGTGATAAAAAGTGGTGAAAACTCTGCCTTAAAAGCTGTAAAAGAAAGGGATATGAAGGACTACCCACTAGGAGTCGGGTGTGATACGTTAAAGCCTCACATGCCAGCTACTAGGAGTTGGAACAAAACTTTTTTTTTTTTTATTTTTTATTATTGAAGAAAGTAACTGTATTCATTAGAAAACAGAGGCAAAATATACAAGGGGGGATGTGCATGAAACAACAGAACCCACTTCACAAAAATTCGTTGGGTAAAGTATTGTTGCTATAAAAAAAATCCTATGCAAGACTTCAGTGGGTAGTAAGGCTTTGGGAATATGCAAATGAAAGAAAGAAGTTCAAGTGGTTGTCAAGGGGTATGGTAGTAAGGCTTCAGTGGGTTAAAAGAAGTGCCAACTCCTTTGCTGATGCTTTAGCTAAACAGGGGGTAGGAAAGGCTCAATCTTTGTGGGCTTGCTTGTAATTTTTGTTTGTACTTTCGCTGTCCTTGAGGAGGGCTAAGAGAGTTTACCCCTTCTCCTGGATGCTGTATTAGTAATTTTTTCTCTTCATCTATTTATTGAAATCTTTGTTAATGACCAAAAACAAAAGGATTCCTATGCAAGCTGATAAAAAAAAGTCCTAGCTTACCTGCTTTTGCTAACTCATCCACCAACCTATCTTAGAATGTAATGATTGGCTGCTAGGATGTCTCTGGCTTCATCCAAAAGGTGGGCTACTCTACAGGAATCACTTCTCCGCTCCCTGGTATACCCGGTTTTTCAATTAAGTGGCAGCAACTTGAATGTTCTATGGAATTCCAAAAGGCAAAAAAAAAAAAAAAGTATAGGGTGAATACTTGGAGGGCTATGTATCTACCAGTAAGTAAATCAGAAAGGTTAAAGGAGGAAAAAGAATTAGGTAAGGTATTGATAGAGTCAACTAGATCTAGGTCTTGAACAGGGTTTGTAGCTGTATGGTTGTGGGAAATAATACTGATTTACTTTCTATTGGAAGTACTAAATTCAAAAATATTGCAATGAAGATTGATTTGAGGTTAAGAAACTAGAGACTTTCATGCTGAATAGTAAAATTCTTTTAACAGAAATAATCTAGTTATGATTTCAAGAATTTGACAAGTCAAGATTCAGAAGTAGAATATGAAAGAGAATTTCAAGATTTAAGGACTTCCATCTTAAACAGCAAAAAGAACAAGAAACTAAACCATGATAATATCAAGTCAAGTGGTGTATTGCACCATTTGATGCAAATCAAGTGTGGGAAGAGTACTTTAAAATAAAAGAATTTTATGCGATTTGTAAAAAAAACAACATGCTTTTTTAGATATCATTGCTTTGTAGGGTATTCAAAAGACTGCTTTTGTGCTATAAAGGCATAAAATGATTCACCCCAAGCTTTTCTATCCGTTTGTTTTGGATTTCAAAAAATCAGAAGGATAGAATTCCCAATTATATTACCCTGATTTGCATCATATTTTGGCATAACTCTTCCAAGTACATATAATGCAAGGTCTTTGAGTAATAAATCAAATAAGTTTTTGAACTAAAGTCAAAGCACTGGGGCATACTCTAAGCTTTATATCTATACAAAAAAAGGGCAAAAGAGAAGAATAAAACTCTGAAACTCTAACTAATTTGGATTCATCAAAAAAAAAAAAAAACTTTAACTAATTTGGGTTGAAATTTTAATAGCTGCCCTATGAATCAGGTATGGGCCTTCTTGTATCCCACATTCTCATTATCACCATCTGATATGGCATGACTGAAAATCTTGTCAACCATAAAAGTCTCCTATTGTTTAATGCATTGAAAATACACTTAGAAACTCGTGACCTCCTAGTTCAGATTTCTTAAACCAGTCCTATAACTGTGGCTATTCGAACTCAATATCTTCAGTTTTACATTTTATTTATCCATGGTAGTCATCTAATTATAGGCCTATTTCAGGAAAGTCTAGAAATTCCAGGCATAAACGGTGTGAATGAGTACTACAAGTATTTTCAATAAGATTCTGTAATCACCTCCATCCTTCTCTCTCTGACCCACTCACCCACCCACCCAGACTTGATCTGTTGAACACACTTGCCAGATGATAATTCTTTATTCATATAACTTATACTGGATGCATTTTTGATATTATGATATGAAATAATAGTTAATTATACTTGAATACAGATATCTGTGCATAGATACTGCTAGAATCGGTAGTAGTCCTGCATAGGCATGTGAACACTGGTTTGTGCTTAAAGACATCCGGTACCTGTATGCTAAGTTCTTTCTAATGAGCATGAAAACATTCCACGCTCTGTATGATCTTGTATTTATGTGAGGGATGTGATGATGATGTTACTGACTATGCTGTTGATGGTAATAATGGTGAAGGCAGTTGAAGTGGCTAATGAAGTCAACTCATGGGCTGAAAAGGCGACCAGTGGGCTCATCAATGAGGTCCTTCCAGCAGGATCAGTTGACAACTCAACTAGACTCGTCTTTGCAAATGCCCTTTACTTCAAGGGAGCCTGGAGTGAAAAATTTGATGCATCAAAGACCAAAAACTATGACTTTCACCTTCTCAATGGAAGTTCAACTCAGGCGCCCTTCATGACCAGCAAGGAGAAGCAATTCATCAGTGCCCATGGTGATTTCAAAGTGCTTGGGCTTCCTTATAAACAAGGAGAAGACAAGAGGCGTTTCACCATGTACATATTTCTACCTGATGCAAAGGACGGGCTTCCAGCTTTGGTCGAGAAAGTGGGGTCAGACCCCGGGTTTTTAGATCGCTACCTCCCATTCGAAAAAGTGGGAGTGGGGGAGTTCAGGATCCCGAAGTTCAAGATTTCATTTGGTTTTGAAGTTTCGAGGGTTCTGATGGGGTTAGGATTGGTGTTGCCTTTCTCTAGTGAAGGGGATCTGACCGAGATGGTGGAGTCATCCACAGGAAAGGACTTATACGTGTCTAGCATTTATCATAAATCCTTCATCGAGGTCAACGAAGAAGGGACTGAAGCTGGCTCTGCCTCTGCTGGCGTGATAAGTGTTAGGAGTCTGCTTATTACTAGGGACATAGACTTTGTAGCCGACCATCCATTCATGTTCTTGATCAGAGAAGACATGACTGGAGTGGTGGAATTCATCGGGCATGTGCTCAATCCCTTGCAAGGTGCTTAAGTTATGGGCCAAACTAGATTTTAATAGATGTTAGATAAATCGAACGTGGATGGAGTTGGGTCTCTAATCTAATATTCTAATGCTATACTGTCTTCTTTTTGTACTCCATATAAAGTACTATGCAAACAAACGCTTATATATATATATAAGATAGTAAGTATTACATGCACATGCACACAAAGAATTAACAACTCTCTCTCTCTCTCTCTCTCTCTCCCCTCTCAGTCTCAGTCACAGTCACACACACACACATGGGTTGATTGAGGATTTAGTTACAGTAAGCCGATGTTATTATGACAACAGAAATTGTAGATGAAGTTTCACAAGGTTCCACTTTCTCCATCTAGATCTAGTCGGTGCCGTCTCAACTCTCAAGGGAAGCAGCACGACCTTCCTTGAAAGTTGAAACGAGGGAGCCCCGGCCCCCGGCCATCGGGGGGCCCATGTCGGTGCCGCCCTTCTCGTTTGTACAAGACACGTCTCTATTAAATACTTATCGGGAGGATTTGCACTATGCAGAACGAGGCGAGGCGTCCCCTGTGGCTGTGGGTGGGCCCGGAATCTTCATGAAACCAGCTGGGGTCCACGTCCACGTGACTGGTCACCCTGCACGTAGCAATTAAAGGAGCTTTGCAAATTACAACCACAGCCGGAGTCTATTGGTCAATAGGTCAATGGAATATGAAAGGTTCGATCACTTTGATGCACAAAAAAGTATTCGTAATATACAATTAGCCACTTGGCTACGTGCAGGGAGGAGAGAAAGAATAGAAGCAACATGATTCTTCCTCAATCCAGAGATCATCCATCTCAATCTATCCGGTGTGGATGCGCGTGGCACGGAGGCAGTGGGACTATAAACTAGAAGATCTAGTTCTGACTTTAAAAGACTATTAGGTAAAGAATTAATTCCCCATATACCAACTCTCTCGGAATAAATGAAATGATATAAATCTACAAGATCGCCTGAAGCTGACCTCTGACGAGCTTGGGTCCGATACAAGCTTTAAGCCTTGACGCGCCGGGCCTGAATATTTTAATATTGGCAACACCTTCCTCCCCCAATCCCCATTGGGACCCAGCGATTGCCAAAATTATTAACCCTTTCGATCTTAAAAACTACGAGACGCCACTGGTTTTGTAGTGGGCTGTGAAACTGAGGGCACTGATTGAGTATGCGTTAGCTGATCCAAATTACAAGTTTATGATTGACGTAAGACATTATCATTGGTTCCAGGGGCCGCTATCCAATCCTTGCATTCAGCTACTGCGATACTTCTGTACTGCGATAGATTAACCTCCAAAACATAATGAAGAAG
Organism: Nelumbo nucifera; assembly: GCF_055504915.1. Classification (NCBI taxonomy): domain Eukaryota; kingdom Viridiplantae; phylum Streptophyta; class Magnoliopsida; order Proteales; family Nelumbonaceae; genus Nelumbo; species Nelumbo nucifera. The sequence continues at coordinate 24,596,173 of NC_142653.1, forward strand.
AAACTTCATGAAGTTTGGAGAAGATACATGTCGTTGAAGTGACAAAAAATTCTTGACAGCATCAAATCGTCCGGACCTCAGAGTTGGGTTTCAAGGGAAATTGACAAAGCAATATATGTAACACGCGCGCTTTGCTTACCATCCACATATTGGTTGATCTGCAGCCACTGCCACTGTAGCTGGTAGCTTCACTTGGTTCCATCCAAATGATAATATCATGGCATTATCGTGATTCACGGGAAAATCTAGACTTTTTTGAAATCAAATGCTTCTAACGTCTGTAACTTCCTAGAAGTCAGTGGGGATATGAACCAAACGCGCTTTGCCCATACTAAATTTTTCTTCCATTTTTTATATCCCTTTTGGTCTCTTGATCCAGGGTATAGAGTATGGACAACCATAACGTTATTCAAGTCTAACTCCTTAATTAGTCCTAATTTCTCTCTCTCCTGTCTTTGTCTCCCTTTTTATTTTTTATTTTTTGAAAAGCTTCTTTTTCTCATATTTTCTTTGGATTAATGAATGCTTGAATATTCGATATATTTATATTTCTTAGTGATGAAGATTCCCCCACTCTACTACTTTTGATCTCGTTTATCTTATCGTTGTTTCTGAACAAGAAGGAGAAGGTAGTTTCAGAAGCACAAGATCATCAAAACAATGGTAGAGACAAACCAATCTCAGCCAGTTGTACCACCACCAGTGGTTCCGCCACCATCGTCACTGTCAGCACCGAGAGCTTCAACTTTTCCTCCACAGGAACAGCTTCATCAACTCGACTTCTGCATCCACTCCAATCCTTCATGGCGTGAGTTCTTTATTTTTCTTCTATGTTATCTTTCTTTCCCTCCTTTTGTAGTATTTTGCTTAGTTCTGCTTTTGGACTTTGGTTAGTACTTCTGCACTGCACCAACCACTGCCATCAAATCTTTCTTGGGACTTTTCATGTCAGTGGCTGTTCTATGCTTCTTTTGATGTTTTATACTTCTTATTTGGATTTTCTGCAACTTGGGTTTCCTTTTCTGATTGACTAATGCTCCAGCATCACGCTATTCTAGTTTTGGAGTTCTCTACAGTCCATCCCATGCTCTTTTGTTCCTCCTTTTGCTATACCTTCTGATACTCTTGCTATTATTTCAATTCTCTTTTTTCGTTTCTCTATTACTTGTGTCTGTTAGAACTCCGCGTGTGGGATGATGATGTGCAGAAATTATCTTCTACTATCTTTTTTTAACTAGGTTCTTCTGTTACCAGAATTTTCTCTCATTATTTATTTATTAGTTATTTGATGGTTTCTGGCTCTTCCTGAACTTATTGTCTTTACTGGATCAAACTTTACAGCTGAATCATTTCTCCTGGCTTTCCAACACTACATCGTGATGCTTGGAACAACTGTCATGATTGCTTCTTTCCTTGTACCTCAAATGGGCGGTAGTCATGTAGGTTTCCTCATCTGGCATATAATTCGATTATTGACAGTCAGGTTGCTCTATTCAGACGCAGAAACTGAAAACTAATTCTAATTCTGATGAAATTATAAATCAGGGTGATAAAGCCCATGTGATTCAGACTTTGTTGTTTATGGGAGGAGTAAATACACTTCTTCAGACATTTCTTGGGACAAGACTTCCTACAGTGATGGGTGCATCTTATTCTTTTGTCATACCAGTGATGTCGATCATCAATGATTTCAACGATAGTACCTTCCAGAATGAGCATGAGGTATGCAGAATATAAGTAGAAGAGTTGGATCAAGGCACTTCATGACTGAATGTACTCTTGACTTTAATGATCGCAGCTGGGTATATTCAATGGAAATATACTATAAGTAATAACCTTTGAAATCACATATGTATCTGCATGTTGGCTTTAGCTATTTGTGGAGAATACATACTATAAGTAATAACCTTTGAAATCACATAAGTAATGTCCCACTACCTTGACCTTCAATTCTTTTTTTTTTTTTTTTGTGGAGAATAGATAACAGAAATTCTATTAAAGATAATGAAATTTCTACCTTGACCTTCAATTCTATCTCCTACATGTTTGAGTGCATACGACTCGTAAAACCATAAGCACTGAATTCTGTTCTACCAATGCAATTTTCTGCTTCAATCTGTGCAAAACATTAACTTGCAAAGTTATGAGTATGGCCACAGATAAGGGGCTATGATTCATAGTTCTCATAATTCACTGATGTCTTTGCTTGGGACAACTAGAAAGAAATTTTACTTATGCATTCTTATGATGCATGCAGAGATTCACTCATACCATGAGAACTATTCAAGGATCTCTGATAATCTCTTCATTTTTCAACATCTTGATTGGGTATAGTAAGGCATGGGGAAATTTCACAAGGTAGAGAATTATGTTCTTGATGATGAAGATAAACATGTTTTCTTCTTCTGACTAAGGTCAAGACCTGAAATTAGGACTTGTATTGTTTCTTACCATGTATTTGGTTCGTTTGCAGGTTCTTCAGTCCTGTTGTTGTTGTTCCAGTGGTCTGTGTGGTGGGTCTTGGTCTGTTTGAGAGGGGCTTCCCACAGGTATTTATTTCTCTCATAAACTTCGTTGCCAGGTTGCCAAAAACTATGTAGGTAAACTTGTTAGCTAGTAAGACTTTGATTGACCTCTTCAGGTTGGACACTGTATGGAGATTGGTCTGCCAATGCTAATTCTACTGGTCATCTGCCAACAAGTAATGCGTCTTAGCAGATTTGTCGTATATTTTATGAACATTCTCTTCTAGAAACTATTTAATAAAAGATTGAACGCAAAACTCTAATATTGCTGCAGTATTTGAAACGCATCAACAAGAGTGCACATGCTGTATTTGAGAGGTTTGCCTTGCTTTTCTGTATCGCAATAGTATGGGCTTTTGCTGCTATACTCACTGTAAGTGGTGCTTATACTGATGTCCGGGAGCAGACTAAGATTAATTGCCGCACTGATCGTTCATATCTAATATCATCAGCTCCCTGGTATCCTCCAGTTTAAGTGTTCAACTTGCTTCTATTATTCTCTGTTTTACCTATTAGAGGAGTTGGCTTTTAATTTTAGGCTGTTACTTTTGTTCCCTTGATTACAGGATTAGAATTCCATATCCTTTTCAGTGGGGTGCACCCATCTTTCGAGCAAGCCATGTCTTTGGCATGATGGGGGCAGCTTTTGTTTCATCATCTGAGGTAAGCTCTGTTTTCATTCCTGAGGTTTATTCTCAGTACTCAAATATCATTTTTAGCTAATTTTAGATTAAGAATATATGTTGTGTAAAAAACTTTTATACTCACCTTAATCATCTCAAATGCAGTCAACTGGAACATATTTTGCAGCTGCACGGCTTGCGGGTGCTACTCCTCCTCCTGCACACGTACTTAGTCGAAGCATTGGTCTGCAGGTTTGTTGCTGGATAAAGAGATTCTTTGATTTGTTTTAATTTTCCTCTTTGAATTTTTTATTTTCTTTTTATTTGTTCCCAAAAGTGAGGGATTGTTGTTATGTGTCATATCTGAGAAGGAATTCACAATTCAAGTGTCTGACAAGTGACAAACATCAGAGTTTGTCCTGCATGAGACCTATAGTAGTGAACTGACCTTTTCATTCTTTATATAGGTGTACACTGTATGGATTTAAAATTGTTTAAACAGAACTAATGGCTGGAGCACACCCATCTGTACAAGACCGTTGGTAGACATTCAGTATGCATGTATTCACAAGGAAATTATTTAAGGATGTCTTGTCCTGGGTCTGATGAAGACTTGACTGGTAGTCTAGATACTAGCGTTTTGGATAACAAAGATAATATTTTCTTATGAGATCAAATGAAGGACATTTTAGACACATGATATTTGTTTGATGAATTAATTCTTGTCTGAAAATGGAAGAGAAACCCCATGTGTATTAATTCATGAGTCAGACATCCGAAACCTTCATGTTTCTTAGTAAGTAATCAAATAATAATGTATGCACTAATTTTAGAAGGTTTTGTTCAGATAAATAGAAAATAACATGCTTCTCCTTACACAAGCCTTATTTCTTTGTGACTGCAGGGTATTGGCATGCTGCTTGATGGGATATTTGGAGCTGCTGTTGGTACTACTGCATCTGTGTAAGGACATACATAAGCCTATAATTAGTATATCCAGTCTGCTTTATGTGACTGCTCAAGCTTGACTAATCTTCTCTGGCAAATAGTAATCCGGAACTGATAAAAAGTGAAGACAGTGAAAAATGTTTTTTAGACGACTAGAAGCACATGGAGATTGTATTATTATTACTTTGTAACTGTTGCAACCAAGCATAAATGAATTTAGTTTTCTTCCCTAGTTTATAGGCATGTGAGTGAATATCTTTCTTTCATTTCCCAAGAGAAAGATAACTAGTTACTAGTGTCCTTCCTAGCTCTCTAGTTGACCATTTAAAAGGGATAAAGAAAGCAATATTCTTAGATTTTTTTGCCTTCTCTGAATGGAATCATCAACAGATAATGTAAAGTTTAAATCATCGACTTCCACTGATAGAATTAATTTCCCTTGCAGTGAAAATGTTGGCCTTCTTGGACTGACCCATGTGGGAAGCCGAAGAGTGGTGCAGATATCAACTGCTTTCATGATCTTCTTCTCTATATTTGGTTTGTTCTGACTTCCAAGAAATTAGAACAGTTAGATATTTTCGAATCTTTTGATTAAAGTATACTTCATTTTTCTTTGTCAGGGAAGTTTGGAGCTTTCTTTGCATCGATACCTTTCCCTATATTTTCTGCCATATATTGTGTTCTATTTGGACTAATTGGTGAGTTTACAGCCCAAAAATCAGACAATTTGTATGTTAAGCAGCAATACTGCCATTTGTGAAAATAATAATATATAATTGAAAAAAAAATCATTTTGGTATTCCATAGATGAAGAATAATCACTTCCATCAATATCATAGTTCTGATCCTCGTTCTATTATATGAACTTTTTTTTTTTTCCTCTTGCAGCTGCTGTTGGGATATCCTTTATTCAGTTTACAAACAATAATTCAATGAGAAACCTCTACATATTGGGCCTCTCTCTGTTCCTGGGAATTTCCATTCCTCGATATTTTATTGAATACTCTTCTTCGGCAGGCCATGGACCAGTTAAAACAAGTGGTGGATGGGTGAGTAATATAGTCATCAGAGATGTTTGTTCCATAGCCAGATTTGCATCATTTTGAAACACTGTGATGCTCCCGGCGGCACCCTGATTTTCATCAGGGAAAAGGTGCAATTTTTTAGATTGCAACAATCAAAAGGGCATTTATTTAAATTGGGATTTGAAGTGCTTTTTCTTTCTTTTTCTTCTTTTTTTTTGTAAATTCCAATCCTCATCAACACACATAAATTGGCATTGCTAGACTTTTAGCATCTGTATAAATTGGGTATCTGAAAGTAATCCATCCCTTTGGGAACATGCTTGCAGTTCAATGACATATGGAATTCAATATTCACGTCAGCTCCAACCGTGGCCATGTTAGTCGGAACGCTGCTTGATAACACGCTAGATGCCATGCGCACAGCAGATGACAGAGGACTGCCTTGGTGGGTACCCTTCCAGATGAGGAAAGGAGATATGAGAAATGAAGAATTTTACAATCTTCCGCTGAGGATACATGAATTTGTTCCCACCAGATTCCTGTGAATATTTCCAGATGTTCTCTTGTTATTTCTTTTTGAATTTTGATAACAAAGAAAGTAACATCCTTGTCTCTTAGATGCAATTCTCTTGTCTTTTCCTCTACCCTTACCCTCCAAGGTAGAAAAGTATGGGGATGAGAATTTTTCTTTCAGGAGCCAAGAGATGTTGACATTTGGCAACACTCCTTCCGCCGAGGATTGCGGTTGGCATGTGGCTTGCAAGTGTTCCTCTAAAATCCCCCCCCCCCCCCCCCCCCAAAAAAAAAAAAAAACATAGAATGAGAATTGAGAAAGAGGCACTTGCTGACATAGGGGTCATACTAATTAATAGTCTGCTCTAATTTTTTGCCTCGTTTCGGAGGGCTGAATGTTTGGTTGAGTTGCTTTACTTGAGCTGAGCTTCTTTAAAAAAGTCATAAGAAGAAACTTCAACTGAGAGTCAACTAAATGACTGAACAATAATCAATCACTTTGGGCTCTCCTGACTTTTACCAGACACTGCGTATCGGCTTTCCAGGTGGGCTTGCCTCATCTTGCAAAGCCAAAAGCAGCAATGTGAAAGCCCTCGTATATGAGCACATAAACATTAATGATCTAAGGGCTCTCCAACGAGCCGGTGATAGTAACATTGGCTATATTTGTGGATGTTGTTTGTACCTGAGCTTTCACGACGGCAAGCGGCCACTTGACAACCTCATCCTTTAAATGAAGCTGGTAATCTAATGGCAGCAAAGGCAGGCAAGGATGAAGGTGTTGCATTGGTAAAATCCTATAAAGTATGGTATTGTTTTCACGATACTAAGACGTTTCATCCAAAGGATTGACCATATTTGTTTTACTAACTTACCCGAGTTCCTTGCTGGAAGCCATGGCGTTGGATGGTGTTGCCTCCTCTGTGAAAAGTTATTTGTATTTTTTCTTTGTTTTTTGTTCACAGAGTGCTCAAATGATCATACAGATCCAATGATCCAGAATTTATGATCTTAGCGTGGCGTGGGGATATATGTTGAGTCCCAATATGTCCAACCGCTCTCTCTACTCTACTAGATTCCCTCTTGTTCGAGTCTGAAAGTCATCATCTCCATGGTGACATCTGATAATTTGAGGGTGCATTTCATGTCTGTGTGACCTGGACTGAAATGGAAAAGTAGTTGTCAGTTCTAAGTTCTACCTCACTTGTACAAATGTTAGAGATCTAAGGCATCAGAATATTGGGAATCCTTTTTGTTTCAATTTTTACATTATTTGAAAAAAATTATGTACAATGAAGACCACCACAAGGTGGCAATGGACGTAATCTCTTTCCCTACTCTGCAAGCCAGTCCAGAGTAAAGCATTCTTGTGCCACCTGAACCCGAAGATCTGGTAATGTTTTGACACCTTTCCACAACCAAGCAATCTCTTCATCACAGATGACACGTCGTAGAGACCGCAGTGACCCAATAGACCCGGGTAGATTTATGATCTGCGCGCACTCCCACATGTCAATCTTCTCCAACCTAATTAACCTACCAATCCTTTCAGGGAGGCTCCCCAGGTTTACACACTGAGAGATGTCAAGATAACTCAACCTTTCCAGCTCACATATCCCTGGAGGAAGCTTCATTAAGCTTGGACAAGCATATATCCTCAAAACCCGCAGAGATTTCAGCCCTCCCAGCCCAAGTGGAAGCTCTTGCAGGCTGTGGCAATTGGTGATACTCAGACTCTTGAGTGAATAGACATTACATAGGCTTGATGGCAATTCAATTAGATCGATACAATGGTCCATGGTGAGCTCAGAGAGCCGAGGGAATACTGAAGGAAGATCTACCCCATCAAGACCTTCATTAACCTTGCAGAGGACCAGGGAGATTTTGTGCAAGTTACGCAGAGGGTAGGCTATTTTGTTTAGTTGAGGGACAGTAACCTTTTCTAACCAGAGGCTTTGTAAATTTTCCAGAGAGGATAATATGGATGAATTATGAAGGACAGCATTTACAGTATCATAGTTTATTAACACTAAAGCTCGGAGCTCTGGCATCCTCTCAATAAAGGGAGGCAAGAAATACTCCTTCGCAGAGAAGTTCAGAATGAGAACCTCAGCCTTTGGGAAGTCCATATGGAACCAGTCCAGCTCTTTCATTTCACCTATATTAACACAGAAAATTCTAATCAAACTAAGCATAGAAAACTGATTATAAATACTAAGTACATTGGTAAAAATTGACCACCCTTCTGGTTGTCTGTGTGTTGCTCAATTAGGCTGCATTTGTTTTTGGTGTAAACTGTCATACATCGATGGAGTTCAATGCCAATGGGTTTAAAATGAGTGAACCATTGGAAATTTCTTAAGTGTGATAATCGATGTAAAAGTAGACTGATGTAGTATTTACATCGATTACCGATGTAAAACTCAACTGTGCATGAGGTTTACACCAATTTTCAATGTAAAACTTACACTCCAACCAAATGCATGAAAATACAGACAGGGAATGGAGTTTTACACCGGTCCGTCTTTACACTGAAAACAAAAGTAGCCTAAGGCTTTTTCAAGAAAGGGCTTTTCTGCATAGAATTTCATCAAAGAAAACAGCCATACCTGTATGGATTGAGACAATCTGGGCATCAAACGGCTGATCCACACCCCTTCTCCATTCCTTTGGAAGCCTGTCTTCTCTCCTTGGCATAATCAGTCGCTTCCTTTTGTTTAAGCTCTCAAGCACCCCCTTTTTGCTCAAGTGAAGTGCCAAGTCTCTCAACACATCATGCTGAGTAATAGATATCTCACAGGAACTACTAATGTCTCCAGTCCTAATCCAGAACAGAAACAACACAGATAACCCATTTAACTCACTTCTTATCATTATTTGCCAGCATATAGGTAAAATAGATAGTTCTAGTTTGAAGTGTTAGAGCGAACAGAGTCATATTTACATACCTTGCATCTTTCACCAGAGTCAGGAGATTTTTATTTGAAAGCTCAGTAAGTATGGCAAATGCTTCTTCCTCATCAAGGTCATGTATCTCGACCCAAATATTAATAAGAATGTCAAGAGGAATTTTTTTGTCCTCAGGAAAGCAACCCAAGTCTAGGAAGCACTCCCTAACCTTTCCTGGAAGGTACTCTATGCTAATTGCCATTCGTTCAAGTAATTTCATCTCATAAGATTCACAGATGGATTCACTTCGAGATAGCCTGTTCTTCACACTTTTCCAATACATTTCCGGTTGATCCCTTAGTGAAGCCCCAATCACTTTTAGAGCCAATGGAAGCCCTTTACACTCCTTCACAATCTGTTAAATTCAGATTCAAACATCTATAAATAGAGTTTCCAGAAAGCCAAATTTTAAAATAAACAAATGTAATTGAGCACCTACTGAAAAAATGAAATGGAATTATGTAAATAAAATATGAGACTTTTTTCAATTATACCTGCTCTACCAATTTCTCATTAACAGCAAATGGGATGCCCTTTTGTCCAAAAGCAGAATAACAGAACAGGGACATGGCTTCATCTTCTTTAAGCAGTTCAAGTTCATAAATCCTATCAATCCCTGATGTAAATTTGAACCTTGAAACCACAAGGATTTTGCATCCAGGAATTCTAGAAACTAGATGTACTAGCTGTTCGAGTACATGAGGACACCAAACATCATCCAGAACCACGAGGCTTCTTCCAGTAACTATCCAGTTATATTGAGCTTTCACTTGTGGAATCGGAACGTCGGGAACACCAGAACCAAACGTGTGGTTTCCTGTAATACCTTTCCAAAGTTTCTGCTTCAACTGCTCCAAATTTGGGGACTGCGAGACTGTTAAGAATATCATATTGTTGAAGTGACCTGAGAAGGCAACCAACAGACTTTGAGTCTGGTTCTCTGAAGCACTAATTCCAATTTCAAACATGAAAATACTCATGTTGCATTTCGTCTTTTCAAGT